>NW_026693771.1:0-2129 GCF_021218885.2 Marmota monax | reverse complement strand
ATTTGAAATATGCTATACCTCAGTATTTAATTAAAAATAATTTTGGATAATCTCATTAGCACATTTTTATCACATTATAAAATTGCAAATCACCTTATAACTAAGCATAAAGCATAAATATTTGTTGAAAATCAATTTTTTAATTTATTAATTTAGAGTAATTTTGAAACATCTTTTCTGCATCTGATAATTGACACTGGGAACATACACAATTTATCCTAATTTTTCTTTTTGGTTACTCCTCCTACATTATTCAGTGCATTTCAAAAGCTGAAAAGTACTTGTCTGCAAGAGATTCCCATAAATTAATATTAGTGTGACCTAGGACCACATATGTTTCCTTTGAAAAGGGAGGCTGGTATTCACATACTCTCACTCATGAAGATCAATATTGCCTATAAAGGAAAGGAACAGTTAATTGATTTGTAATTGTTCTAACCATCAAATTGGATCACAATTTAGGAAGGAAGGAAGGAAGGAAGGAAGGAAGAAATAAAGAAAGAAAGAAAGAAAGAAAGAAAGAAAGAAAGAAAGAAAGAAAGAAAGAAAGAAAGAAAGAAAGAAAGAAAGAAAAGAGGTTTCACCTCTCCCAAGCCTGGACCCACCATAACCCCTGTGCTCCACCTGTGCTGTGGTTCCCTATCCAAAAATATGGGGCATCACCCAAACCATCTCCATCTTGGGACACTGTAGCCACCACCATAGCCCTTCCCACATGGTAATCTCCATGATGGGACAATGAACCAGGTCAGGAGGCAGGTGCCCATTGCAGCACTGCACGCCACATGGTGGCATCACCAAACAGGCCGCCAATGCCATTGCAAGAGCCCATCCTTCCAGTTCCATCTCTGAAAGCAGGTGCCTCCATCTTGGGACACCCCAACTGCCATCTTGAGTTACCTCCACTGTCATTTCTGCCACTTTTAGTTGGGACAGATTCCATCTTGGGACTCTGATTGAGGCCTGGAAACCCAACAGCAAGTACCTACAGGCTTGATGCTACTGCCACCACCAACTAAGGACTTGGCCGCTTCCATCTAGGGACAACAACTAGGACCTAGAAGACGGTCACCAAGGTTCTTGAGGGCCCAGTTGCACCAAAGGTATCCCTACTGGTAGATTATTTCTTGTTTTATTTTTTTCCTTTATCTTGGGCTTGTCTGTAGGCTTAGGATGAACTTGATCAACATGTGTAATTATTTCATTCACATTACTTTGATATCTCCTATATTTGTTTATTTGCTAAATATTTTAATTTTAATTTGTTTTAGTTGTTGATGGTCACAACTTTACTTTTATTTATTTTTATATAGTGCTGAGGATCAAACCCAGTGCCTCACACATGCTAGGCGAGCACTTTACCACTGAGCTCCAACCCTGCCCTATTTTTTTAAAAAAAATATATTTTAATAAACAATTTTTTATACAACAAAATTACACTTTGAGTTTCTGTGAGCATTCTTATCATATTTCACATTTGAATGAAAATTTTGAAGTCCATCAAAGTTTATCTTGAAGTTCTTTTTAATTAACACGTAACAGTCATTATCCTATTTGTTTATCTAACCAAATTTACTTTTGAGATGTCTTAATGCCAAATTAATCTTGCTTGATCATATATGGCCACAACATTCAAGATTTCAGATTTTTGTCTTTCTTTAATCACTGAAGTAGATTTTTGTTTTTTTCTGACATTTCACACTTAGAGACAAACAAAGACCAGTACACATGCACATACTCCCCACCCCCACTCAATTTGAAGTCTCTCGTTTTCTTTTAATTCTGTAACTTATGGTTATTTTTTCAAATATTTTCTGAGCTTTGAATTTTCTTGCTATCTTGTGTGTTTTTTTTTTCATTCTCTTGGAATCCCTTAAATATATTTTGTGACTTGTCTTTCTATTCTTTATATTCCCTTAAGTTGTCTTTTTCATAGTCCCTATTCTTGCATCCTTTCCTGCTACCATCAGTAAATTTTTTTCCTTCTGAGTTTTTTTGTTATTCTTCTGTTTTCTTCAGTGGAATCCATTGTGTGCACTCAGCTCATATAAGCTCTTATATTTTATAGGTGGTTTGTCAAAAAACAAATGTTAATATAGTCTATGGAATGATAACAGTGAAAGTATATT
>NW_026693770.1:0-88640 GCF_021218885.2 Marmota monax | reverse complement strand
TTACTAGCTCTAAAGACCACCCTAAACTTAAAAAAAAAACTTAAGAGTAACCCTAGCAATAATTCAAGTCATAACCCTAACCTTAAAGCTAACCCTGACCCTGACTGATACCCTAACAGTCACCCTAGCTCTAAACACAGCCCTCACCTTAAACCAAACACTAACAGTAACCCTAGAAATTATTTGAGTCCTAACCCTAACCCTAAAACCAACTCTGATGCTGACACATATCCTAACAATAAACCTACCTCTAAATATTACCCTAACCTTAAACTGAAACCTAACACTTGACCTACCCCTAACCCTAACCCTAAATCTAACCCTAATTTTAAGCCTAGCTCTGACATTAGCCAAAGCCAAAATCTAGCTCTAACCCTAACACAAAAACTAGACCTAATCCGAGCTCTAAACCTATATTTAACTCTAACCCTAACACAAACTCTAGCATTGACCCTATCTCTAATGCTATCACTTAACCTAAGAATAACCCTAAACCTAATGGTAACCCTAGACCTATCTATGATCATTAGGCTAATGAAAACCCTAGCACTATTAATAGTCCTAACCCTAGCCCTCATTCTAGCTCTAACCCTATCCCAAATCCTAACACTAACCCTGACCCTTATTCTGAATCTAACACTAACCCTAGGTCTAAAACTGACCCTAACCCTAGACAAAACCCTAACACTAGACCTAGACCTAAACCAAATCCTAAATCTAGCCTTAACACTACCCCTAGACCTAAACATAAACCTTCCCTAGCCCTAACAATAATCCTTAACATACCTCAAACACTAACCCTACCCCTAGACCTAAACCTAGTCCCAATTCTGGCTGTAACCCTAACACTAACTCTAACTCAAACACTGACCCTGCCTTTAGAGTGAACCTATATCTAAATATGACCCTACACCAAAATCTAAATCTAATACTAGTCCTAGCCATAACCCTAACCATACAACTAGCCCTCAACATAACCCTATCTCTTACATTACTCATAGCCCTAACCCTAGGCCTAAACCTAACACAAAACCTAGAGCTAATCCTAGGTCTAAATCAAGCCTTAAGCATAACACTAACCCTAATCCTACCCCTAACACTAACCTAACTCTCGCCTTAGTCCTAATACTAGCTCAAAGCCTAAATATTACTCTAAACATAAACCTACACCTATCCCTCAATCTAACCCTAACCCTAGCTCTAATTCTAACCTTAACCGTAGCCCTAAACCCAGCTCTAAACCTACCCATTACTCTAAATATAAACCTAACCGTATTGATAATCCTAGGCTTAATGCTAAACATTAACCTAACTGAAAATCTAACCCTAGACCTAATCTTAAACTTCATTGGCCATAGACCTAATCCTAGCTCAATCCCTAACCCTTACTATAAACCTAAACATAACCATAGCCCTAAATCTAAGCCTAAACTTCAATCTAACATTAAACATAGCCCTAAATCTACATCTAATCATATACATTACCTTAACCCTATCAATATACCTAATGATGTCACTAGCCCTAATCCCAACCCTAACCCTAGGAGTACTATAATCTTATCCCTAGAAGTAACCCGAAACCTAACCCTCACCCTAGACCTAAACCTGGCTCAAAATACCACACTAAACTTAAACCAAACTCTTACAGTAACCTTAGCCTTAATTTGAGTCCTAATCCTAACCCTAAAACTAAATATGACCCCGACTATTAACCTAACACTAACACTAGCTCCAAATATCAGCCTAACCTTAAATCTAATCCTAACACTAGAGGTTTACCAATAACCATAACACTAAAACTATCCCTAAACACCCTACTTCTTACATTAACCATTGCTCTAACCCTAGCTATAACCCTAACACAAAAACTAGCCCTAATCCGAGCCCTAAACATAGCTTTATCCCGAAATGTAGCCATAACTCTAGCTCTAACCCTGTACCTTACCCTATGCCAAACCCTAAACCTAATGCTAATCGTAATTCTAATCCTAATACTTAACCTAACCCAAACCCTAAAACTATTACTACTCCTAATCCTAGTCCTCATTCTAGCTCTAACTATAACCCAAACCCTAACCCTAACTCTGACTCTTATTCTTACCCTAACACAAATCATACGTCTAAACATGAACCTAACCCTAAACTGAACCCTAACACTAGCCCTACTTGTAATCTTATACCTAAACCTAACCGTAACACTAGCCCTAGACCTAAAACTAATCATAATATATCCATAACTCTAGCCATAGACCTAAAGAAAAGACTAGCTGTAGCCCTAATAATAACCCTTAGCCTAAAGCCAAACACTAACCCTTCTCCTAGACCTAACCCTAGTCCTAATTCTGGCTTTCAAATTTACCATAACTCTAAACTGAACACTGACCCTGAAACTAACACTAACCATAGCTCTAAACTCCACGCTAAACGTAAAACTAACCCTAAAACTACACTTAGCTCTAACATTAACCCTAAAACAAGCCCTAATCATAACAAAGTTCTTACATTTTCCCTAGCCCTAACCTATTGCAAAACCTAGCCCTAACCCAAGCCCTACCCTAGCTTTAACCCTAAAGCTAACCATAACCCTAACCTTAGCCCTAATCCTAAACCTAAGCCTATTCCTAGACCTAATCCTAAGCATAACACTAACCCTATCACTAGTTCTAACATTATCAATTACCCTACTGATAACCCCAATGCTTCTGATAACCCTAGGCTGATCCCTAATCCTATCCCTAACCCTAAATCTATCCATTACTCTACACCTAACCTGAACTCTAAACCTAACTCTATCATTAACCTGTCCCTAAACATAATGATAATTCAAGCCTTAACCCTAAACCTTAATCTTAATCTAATAAAAAACCTAAACTTGACCCTGATCCTAATAATACCCATAGTTCTAAACCTGACCCTAACAAGAAACCTGGCCCTTACAATAGACCTAGTTATAAACCTAACCCAAAAACTCTCCCTAACTGTAAACCTAGACCTGATATTACACTAACTCTAATCTTAGTCCTAATCCTAACACAAACCTTAGCCACATCCTAGCCATAAACCTTGCCTTAATCATAAACTTTACCCTAAGCATCATCCTAATTCTAATCCTCATCCTAATCCTAAAAAAAATATCTATAATCAAATCCCTTAACCTAACCCTAACCCTAACCCTAACACTAACACTAACATTAACCTAGGCCCAACCCTAACACTAACTCTAGTCCTAATCCCAGCCCTAATTTAGCCCTATCCCTAAACCAACCCTAACACTAACCCTAGTCCTAATCCCAGCCCTAATTTAGCCCAATCCCTAAACCAACCCTAACCCTAGCCCTAAGACTAACTCAATCTCTCGCCCTAGCCTTATACCTATGTATAATTCTATCCCTTATCATCACCCTATACCTAGCCCTAAACTTAGCTCTAATCCTAGCCCTATCCTTACCTGTAGCTCAAAGCCTAGATCTAAACCTAACTCTAAATCTAATCCAAAACCTAAGCCTAAACCTCACATTAACACTAGCAATAATCCTAACATTAATCCTAAACTAGCCCTAACTCTACCCCTCGCCCTAAAACAAAACTGAATCATAAACTTAACCCTAACACTTAACCTAAACCAAACCCTAAACCCACACCAAGTGCTAATCCTATCTCTAATTCTAGTCCTAACCCTAACCTGAAAACTAATCCAGACCCTGACTCTGACACTAACATCAAAACTAGCTCTAAACATCATCATAACCATAAACCTAACCCGAACACCTACATAGCCCTAACCCTGACCCTATCAGTAGCTGTAATCATAATGCTATTTGTACATTAGCCATAGCCTTAAACCTAGCCCTAACTTAACCCAAATCCTAGCCTTAATCTGAGTCCTAAACCTACATTTTTTAATATTTTTTTTTTAGTTTTTTGTGGACACAACATCTTTATTTCATTGGTATGTGGTGGTGAGGTTCGAACACAGCCTGCTGTGCATGCTAGGCAAGCACGCTACTTCTTCAGCCACATCCCCAGCCCCTAAACCTAGCTTTAACCCTAAATGTTAACCTAATCCTAACACAAATAAAAGTCCTAATCCTATACATAACCCTACCCCTAATCTTAGTTTTAACCCTATCCATTACCCTAATGATAACCCAACCCTTATGCTAATCCTAGGCCTAAACCTAACCCTATCCATTACACTAAACCACACCTAAACCCTAAACCTAACCCTTTCATTACCTTAACCCTAAACCTAATGATAATGCAAGCATTAAACCTAAAACCTAACCTAACCCAAAACTTCACCTTGATCATGACCCTAATAATAACCCTAACTCTAAAACTGACCCTTAGTATAAACCTAACCCATACAGTGGACAAAGCCATAAACCTAACACTAAATCAATCCCTAACTGTAAGCCCTAGCCCTAATACTAGCCCTAACCCTAACACAAACATTAGCCGTCATCCTAGCCCTAAACCTAGCTTTAATCATAACCCTAAACCCAACCCTAGACCTAACCCTAATGTTAACACTAGCCGTAGCCCTAAACCTAGCTATAACCCAATACCTTACAATAAACATAATCCTAAACCTAACCCGAACCCAAGACCTAAACCTAACACTAACACTAGCCCTAATTTAGCCCTATCTCTAACCCTAACCCTAACCCTATCCCTAGCCCTAAGACTAACTCTAACTCTCATACTAGCCCTATCACTAGTTCTAACCCTAGTCCTAACCCTTGCCCTATCTTTAGCCCTAGCCTTAGCAGTAGATCAAAACCTAACTCTAAATCTAACCCTAACCCAAAGTCTAAGCCTCACCATTTTAAATACATTTATATTTAGACTCTGTGTCGACAGATGTTGGCTTCAATTTTTATTTAGAATATAGTCATTAGTTTCCTAAAAGGCATACCATTTCTGGTGGTGTATAGAGAACTGAGGGTCAGGGGTAGGATGGTATGTTAAGAACGAAAGGATTGAGGGTATATAATTAATCAAACTTAGCAACTTTGGAGGAGAACTCTAATGAATAGGGGGAATTTAGGTATAAATTCAAACTCCTATCCGTATTCATAAAATTACCCTATGTATAAATAGTAAAATTTAGGAGGCTGAAAGTGGATAGAGGGAGAAAAAAAGAAAAAATAACAAGGAAAAAAAGAAAGAGAGGGAGAAAGAAAATAATTGCAAATAAAGAGGTGGTGAGGTGGGGCCTATGCAATTCCTCTATATTATACTATTCTAGTAATTCAGTTTTTAAAGTCCAATTTCATGGAAACTTCTTGGTTTCACATATGTTGATGTTTTAAGGACCAGAGTGTGAAGGGTAGAGGAGAATGAATTAGAAGAGCAAGAAAAGAAAAGTAAGAAAAAAAAATGTCTCAGAATTCTGTTTTCTTTTCTTGCAATAAGTGGAGTTGTCTATTCCTAGCTTGAGTCTCTGTGCTCAGGGTGGTGGAGGTACCCAGGATGAGAGGGCTTGATTTTCTACCTGGAGCCTCCCTACTCTTATATCTGAATTGGAAACCAGGTGCTTGTACAGTTGCTGTTCCACATTGATAGCTATGCTCCCAAAATCTTGTGAGAAAAATTTTGAATTATCACAGCTGGAGGTAGGGGAGTTGGAAACCAGGTACCTGATAAGCTGCAAAACCAAGCTGGGAGCCACCCCCACCAATAGATTGCAAGTAAGGTTTTGCAAGGTGGATTCCGTCTATTACCCCTGCATGGTGTTTGGTGAGGTGGGTGGTTCTGGAGTGACCTGTGCTGTGTCCAGAGCTCAGTCTGGTGATGCGTAAGCAAAGCTTCTGTGTTCTGTGCTGCCTTCCATCTGCACAGAGAGCGCCTGTGTGGCTGAGACTGCTGTCTGTGCCCAGAGAAACTGCACAGCTGAGACTTCCATCTGTGCCGAGAGCACCCATGTGGCACTAGTTTTCTTCAAATTTCTATGATGCTGGGCAGGATTCATATTTTACTTAGCCTTACTATGCTCCACAGGTTTGGGCCTTCTCGATTCAATGGTTCACTGTCAGGAAGAGTTTGTATTTTAAGGTTTCCCTTCATTAAAGCTTATTGATGTGAATGAAAATTGAGCTGGAAATCAAACAGGGTTAGCAGGAGGTGCTTGAAACTTCACACAATCAGTTCTCAGTGGGCACTCTCTGGTTTCTTTCTTTTGAAGGTAGGCCAAAGATGAAGAATGCAAAAGAAATTGTATTCCAGTGCCCTTAAAGAGAAAACAGAGAAACATGTATGTACTGAAATAAGTTTCCCAACAATTTGATCAGATTTCTTTGATACTGTGCAGTATTCATCATTTAGCTTGCTCCACTAGGTTCCCCAAGTTGCCAATTCTAGGATCAATGGTTCTCTAAACAGTTATGGGTTAGTGTTACAGTTAGGGTTAGAGCTAGCTTTAGAGCTAGTGTTAAGGTTTGAGTTTGTTTTGTTCAAATTTTTGATACTGGGAAGATTTATCTTTAACCTAGGATTGTTATGTGCCCCAGTTTTGGGCCTTCTCAGTTCAATGGTTCGCTGTTTGGAATAGTTTGTTTTTAATGTCTCACTTCATTTTGAGCTATACGGGTAAATGAGAATGGAGCTGGAAATCAGAGGGTTGGTTCCAGCTTGTGAAACTTTATATACGCAATCAGTTTTCTCTGGGCACTCTCTGGTTTCTTCTTTGTAAATGTAGCCATAAACTGTAGCATTCAAAACAACTTTATCCAAGAGCACTTTAGGAGAAAACAAGACAAGATGCATGTACTGAAATACCTCCCCCAATTATTTGGTCAGAATTCATTGTTACTGTGCAGGATTCATCTGTAAGCTTGGCCTACTAGTCTCCCCAAGTTTACAACTTCTATGATCAAAGTTTGTCTCAACAGGTTAGGCTTAGTGTTATGGTTAGAGTTAGGGCAAGTGTTAGAACTAGTGTGAGGGTTAGAGTTAGTTTTTTTCAACTTTTTGGATACTGGGCAGGATTTATTTTTTTCCTATATTTAGTATGCTCCCCATTTTGGGGCCTCCTAGGTAAAAGGGTTTGACCTCAGGAGCAGTTTTAATTTTCATGTTTCACTTCATTTTGTCCTATAGGGGTGAATGGAAATGGAGCTGGACTCAAACAGGGTTTGTGCTAGCTGTTTGAAACTTCACACACTCAATCAGTTCTCAGTGCACATTCTCTCTTTTGTTTCTTGTGGTAGTAGCCCAAAGCTGAATTAGAAAGAAACAGCTTTATCTGTGAGCACTTTACTGCAAGCTTCAATTTTTTTGCATGGATTACTTTGATATTGTACAGGATTCATCCTTTTCTTAGTCTTAGTAGTATCCTAAAGTTTGGGTTTTCAAGGTTTGCCAGTTCCCTATCAGGAACAGTTTGAATTTTTAGGTTTCACATTAATTTGGCCTATAGATGTGAATGAAAATGGAGTTGGAAATTAAACAGAGTTAGAACTAGCTGCTTAAAACTTCACACACTCAGTCAGCTCTCTGTGGGCACTCTCTGGTTGTTCTTTGTGAAAGTACCTTAAACTGAAGCATGAAAAAATTATTTATCCAGGAGCACATTAGGAGAAAACATGGAAATATGCATATACTGAAATACCTCCCCCAATTATTTGGTCAGATTTCTTTGATACTGCACAGGATTCATCTCTTAGCTTGCCCACTGGGCTCTTTTATTTGGGGACTACAATGATCTATGGCCTTCTAAACAGGTTAAGTTATATTTAGTATTAGGTTAGGGCTAGGGTTACAGCTAGTGTTTTGTTAGATTTAGTTTAGTTCACATTTATTTGATAATGGGCAGGATTTAACTTTTACTTATCCTTACTATATTTTCTGGTTTGGGCCTCTTGGGTCAAGTGTTTTCTGTCCTGAGTAGTTTGTATTTTAAATTTTCATTTCATTGTGACCTATGTGTGTAAATGGAAGTGGAGCTGGAAATCCAACAAGGTTGGTGCTGGCTACTGCAAACCTCACACACTCAGTTAGTTTTCTATGGGCATTCTCTGGTTTATTCATTGTTAAATTATCCCTAAGCTGAAGCATGCAAATCAACTTTATGTGAGAGCACTTTAGAAGAAAACAGGGATATATGCATGTACTGAACTACCTCCCCAAATTATTTGGTCAGATTTCTATGAATGAACTGCACAAGATTCATCTGTTAGCTTGCCACACTAGGCTCCCTTAATTTGGGACTTCTATGATAAAAGGTTCTCTAAACAGATTAGGGTTAGGTTTATGGTTAGGGTAAGGGCTAGGTTTGAAACTAGTGTTACGGTTAGTGTCACTTTTATTCATGTATCTTTGACACTGGGCAGGATTTATGTTTTACCTAGCCTCACAATGTTCCCTGGTTTGGGCCTTATTGTTCAATGGTTTGCTGTCAGGAACAGTTTGTATTTTAAGGTTTCACTTTATTTTGAACTATTTTGTTGAAGAGAAATGGAGCACGAAATCAAACAGGGTTGGTGCTAGCTGTTTGAAACTGCACACACTCCACCAGTTCTGTGTGGGCACTCTCTGGTTTGTTCCTTGTGAATGTTGCCCTCAGCTGAAACATGCAAAGCAACTTTATCCCAGAGCACTTTTTGGAGAAATCAAGGAAATATTCATGTACAGAAACACTTTCCCCAAATATTTGCTCAGATTTCTTTGATACTGTGCAGGATTCATCTGTTAGCTTGCCCCAATAGGCTCCCTTAGTTTGAGACTTCTATGATCAAGGTTCTCTAAACAGGCTCAGGTGAGCTGTAGGATTAGGATTAAGGATAGATCTAGTGTTAGGTTTACAATAGTTTTGTTCAAATTTCTTTAATACTAGGCACAGTTTATTTTTACCTAGCCTTATTATGTTTGCCATGTTTGGGCCTTCGAAGTTCACTGAGTTCCTGTCCATATTTCAGTTTTTATTTTAAGGTTTCACTTCATTTTGACCTATATGGGTAAAAGGAAATGGAGCTGGAAATCAAACATGGTTTTTGCTAGCTGCTTGAAACTTCAAACACTCAATCAGTTCTCTGTGAGGACGCTCTGGTTTTATCCTTGTGAAAATATTCCAAAGATGATGCATGCAAAAGCAACACGATGCAAGAGCATATTAGGAGACAACAGAAAAATATGAATGTACTGAACTACCTCCCCAATTGTTTGGTCAGATTTCTTTGATACTGGGCAGGATTCATCTGTTAGCTTGCCCCATTAAGCTCCTCAACTTTGAGACTTCTATAATCAAAGGTTATCTTAATAGGTTATGGTTAGGCTTATGGTTAGAGTTAGGTCTAGTGTTAGGACTAGAGGTTGTCTTCTTCTAATTCCTTTGTTACTGGGCAGGATACATTTTTACCAAGTATTACTATGTTCCCCAGTTTTTGGCCTTCTCAGTTCAATTCTTTGCTGATAGGAACAATTTGTATTTTATGGATTCACTTTATTTTGACCTACATGGGTAAATGGACCTGGAGCTGGAAATCAAACAAGGTTAGTGCTAACTTCACACACTCAATTAGTGCTCTGTGTGCACTCTCTGGTTTGTTCCTTGTGAAATTAGTAATGAGCTGAAGCATGCAATAAAAACTTATCTGAGAACACTTTAGGAGAAAACAGGGAAATATGCATGTACTGAAATAGCTCCCCCAATTATTTTGTCAGATTTATTTGTAACTGCCCATGATTCATCTGTAAGCATGCACAACTAGACTCCCAAATTTTGAAAGTTCTATGATCAAAGGTTCTCTAAACAGATTAGGTTTAGGGTTAGACTTAGTGTTAGGAGTAGGTTTAGACCTTGTGTTAGAGTTAGAGTTAGTTTTTTTTTTTTTTTTTTTTTTTCTATGATACTTGGCAGGATTCACTTTTTTCCTCTTTTGACTATACTCCAAATGTTTGGGCCTCCTACATAAAAGGATTTTCTCTTAGGAACAGTTTCAATTTTCTGTTTCTCTTCTTTTTGCACAATAGGGGTGAATGAAAATGAAGCTGAAAATCAAACAGGGTTTTTGCTAGCTGCTTGAAACTTCACACACTCAATTAGTTCTCAGTGAGCATTCTCTGGTTTGTTTCCTGTGAAGTATCCCTAAGCTGAAGTAGAAATAAACAACATTATCTCTGAGTGTTTTAGGAGCAAGTAAAATACACATGTACTGAAAGAGCTTCAAATTTTTTTGGTTGGATTACTTTGATACTGTACATGATTCATCTTTGTCCAAACTTAGTAGGCTTCCAAGTATGGGCCTTCAAGGTTCACTGGTTCAGTGTCAGGAACAGTTTGAATTTTTAATTTTCACTACATTATGGCCTATAGGTGGGAATGGAAATGGAACTGGAAATCAAACAGGATTGGTGCTAGCTGCATGAAACTTCACACACTCAATCACTTCCCTGTGGGCATGCTCTGATTTGTTCCTTGTGAAAGTACCTTAAGCTGAAACATGAAAAAAATAATGTTTGCAAGAGCACTTTAGGAGAAAACAGGGGAAATAGGCATGTACTGAAACACCTTCCCCAATTTCTGGTCAGAATTTTTGATACTGGGTAAGATTCATCAGCCTAGAATTATCATTAGGACATGGTTATGATTAGGGTAATGGATACATTTAGAGCTAAGTTCATATCTAGTCTTATGGTTACTATTAGGTCTTGAGTTAGTGTTAGGGTATGGGTTAGAACTAGGGTTAAAGTTAGTGTTATGTTTAGTGTAAGAGTTAGTTTCTGAGCCATGGATAGGGTTAGAGCAAGGGTTATGTTTAGGGATATGATTACAGATGGTTTAGGATTAGGGTTATGTTAGGGGAATGGTTATAATTAAATTTAGGGTTATGGTTAGGGAAATAAATATGGTTCAATGTAGGTTTAGTGTTTGGGACAGGGTTAGATTTAAATTTAGGGTTAGGGTTAGGTCTATGGTTACGTTTAAGTTTATGTTAAGGGTTAAGGTTTGATCTATGGTTAGGGCTATAGCGAGTATTAGTTTCAGGTTATGTCTAGGTTTAGTTTTATGTTTAATGTTAAGATTATGGTTAGAATTAAAGCTAGGGTTAAAATTAGGGTTACAGTTAGGGTTAAAGTAATGGTTAGGTTTAGAGCTAGGGTTAGGGCTAGGGTTAAGGTTAGGATTAGGACTAGGTTCAGGGTAAGATTCAGGGATAGTTGTAGGTTTATGTTTATAGTAAGGTTAGGTTTTGAGCAGAGTTAGGACTAAGAAGAGGGTTAGATTTGGGTTAGGGCTAAAGTTGGTGTTAGTGTTATGCTTAGGGCTAGGTTAAGACCTAGGATTAGCTCTAAGTTTTGTGTTAGTTTTTTGGCCTAGGGTTAAAGTTGTTTGTAATGTAAGAGCTAGGGTTATGTTTAGGGCTAGTTTTAGGGTTAGGGTTATGCCAAGATCTAGTGTTAGGTTTAGATTTTCAGTAAGGGTCAGGTTTAGAAGTAGGTCTACTGTAAAAGGCAGAGTCAGTGTTTGGGTTAGAGTTCAAGTTAGGATTACAGCCAGATTTAGGACTAGGTTTAGGTCTAGGAGTAGGGTTAGTGTTAGGGTTAGGATAAGGGTTATTGTTAGGCCTGGGACTAGGTTTTTATTTAGGTCTATGGCTAGAGTTAAGGCTAGATTTAGGATTAGGTTTAGGTCCAGGGTTAGTGTTAGGTTTTAGTCTAGTGTTAGGGTCAGGTTTAGAACTAGGTTTTGTGTTAGGGTCAGAATAAGGGTGAGGGTTAGTGTTCTGTTTTAGGATAGGATTAGAGCTAGAATGAGGGCTAGGGTCAAGACTTTTAATAAGCTTAGTGTTTTGGATAGCCTACGGATTAGGCAAAGGTCTAGGGCTACCATTAGGGTTAAGGTTATTCACAGGGTAAAAGATAGCCTTAGAGCTAGGTTAGGGCTCGAATTAGGATTATTGTTAAATGTAGGTTTAGGGCTCGGATTAGGGTTAATTTTTGTGTTAGGGTTAGGGCTAATGTTAGGGCAATGGCTAATGTAATACCTAGAGTTACAATTACAGATAGTTTTAGGGTAAGGGTTAGGGGTAGGTCTAGTGTTAGGCTTATATTTAAGGTTAGGATGATATTTAGAGCTAGATTTAGAGTTAGGATATAGCCAGGGTCAGGGTTAGGGTTAGGACTCGAATTAGGAATAGGTTTCCTTTTAGGTTTCAGTTTAAGTTTAGGAGGGTGTTTAGAGCTAGGGTGAGTGTTAGGATATGAGTCAGGGTCAGGGTTAGAATTAAAGTTAGTGTTAGGACTCAAATTAAGGCTATGGTTAGGTCTAGGTATAGTGTTAGAGTTCGGTTTAAGTTAAGGTTTATGATTAGTGCTATTGCTTAGTTTGTTTTAGTCCTAGGTTTAGGGTTAAGTCTAGCTATATAATTAGCATTAGTGTTAGGGCTAGTGTTTGTGTTAGGCTTAGGCTTAGGGTTAGGTTAAGATTTGGAGTTAGGGTTAGATCTAGGTTTAGGGCTAGGTCTATGGATAGGGCAAGGGTTAGAGCTAGGTTTAGGGTTATGGTAAATGTTAGGGAAATAACTAGGAATAAGCCTCGGGCAAGAGTTAGAGTTAGTCTTAGGGCTAGGGTTGTGGTTACTTTTAGGGATAAGGCTAAATCATGGCAAGGATTAGAACTAGGGTTAGTGTTCAGCTTAGGCCTAGCATTAGGGTTAGATTTAGGGTTAAGTTAAGGGTAAGGGATATGTTGTAGCTAAGTTTAGAGGTAGAATGAGGGTTAGAATTAGGATTATGTCTAGGGTTAGTGTTAGGTTTATGATTAAGGCTAGGTTCAGGGCTCGGTTAACTGTTTGTTGTAGGATTGGTCTAAAATTAGGGCTAGGGATAATGTCAGGTCTAGTTTTACAGTTAAAAGTAGATTTAGGATTAGGTCTATGTCTTAGTCTAGTGTAAGTGTTAATATAGGGTGAGGGTCAGTTTTAGAGATAGGGGTACTTTTAGGTTCAGGGTCAGGGTTATGGTTTGTATTAGATTAAGATTTAGGGATAGGGCTCAAATGAGCATTAGGGTTAAAGTTAGGTTTAGGGTAATGAATAGGGTTAGGCTTAGGGTTCAGTGTAGGTTTAGGGTAATGTAGAGATTTAGGGTTTGTGATAGGGTTAGGGTTAGGCTTAGGGATAGCATTAGGAATAGGGTTATCATAAGGGTATTGTATATGGTTAGGGTTATGTCTAGGGTTAGGGTTATTGGTAGGGATAAAGCTAGGTTTATGTTTAGTCCGAAGGTTAGGCTTTGAGCTATGCTTAGTCTAAGGTGAGGGTTAGGCTTAGGGTTAGGGCTAGGTTTATGGTTTGGTTTATGCTTATGGTAGGTTTAGGCCTTGGATTAGGGCTAGGTTTTGTGTTAGGTTTAGTTCTAAGGTTAGTGCCATGGGTAATGTAAGATCTTGGCTTATAATTAGGGCTAGTTTTAGTGTTAGGGTTATGGCTAGGTCTAGTGTTAGGTTTAGATTTTGGTTTAGAGTCAGTTTTAGAGCTAGGTTTAGTGTTAGTGTCAAGATCAGTGTTCAGATTAGAGTTAGCGTGAAAGCCACAAACAGGAGTAGGGTTAGGTCTAAAGGTAGTGTTATTGTTCGGTTTTGGTTAAGGGTTATTGTTAGGGCTAGGACTAAGTTTTAGTTTAGGTCAAGGGCTAGAGTTACCACTAGATTTAGGATTAGGTTTATGTCTATGGGTACTGTTAGTGTTAGGTTTAGGTAAAAGTTTATTTGTAGGGCTTGTTTCTGGGTTTAGTTTAGGGTTAGGGCAGGTTTAGACCTATAATTAATTTTATGGTCAGAATAAGGGTGAAGGTTGGGGTTAGGTTTTGGGTTAGGTTTAGAGCTGGAATGAGGGCTATGGTTAGTGTTTGATTTAGGCTAAGGATTACGTTTAGGACTAGGGTTAGCATTATGTATAGGGTTTGGCTTAAGGTAAAGGATAGGGTTAGAGCTCAGCTTAGAGCTAGGGTTAGGGTTAGGTTTAAGGCTATGGTTAGGATTAAGGCTAGGGTTAGGGTTCAATCTAGTTTTCAGGATCAGATTAGGGTTATTTTTGTTTTGGGTTATGGCTAGGGTTAGGACTATGGCTAATTTAACAACCAGAGTTATTATTAGGGTAAGTTTTAGGGTTAGGGTTTGGGGTAGAAATGCTGTTAGCATTTCCTTTATGGTTAGGGTAATATACAGAGCTAGGATTAGAGTTTGGAAATGAGTCAGGGTAAGGGTTAGCTTTTAGTCCTAGGATTCGAATTTGAGCTAGGGTTATGGCTAGTTGTAGGGTTAGGGTTTGGTTTAAGTTAGGTTTAGGGTTAGGGTAATGGCTTGTTTTTTTGGGGGGCAGGTGGTGGTAGGGCTAGTGTTAGTATTAGTTTTATGATTAGCAATAGAGTTCAGCTAGTTGGAGGGTGAGGTTTAGGCTTAATGTTAGGGTTAGATTTAGAGTTATGGTTAGATCTAGGGATAGGACTAAGGTTAGGGCTAGTGTTAGGGTTACGGTAATAGACAGATTTAGAAATAAAAATGGGGCTACGGTGAGTTAGAGTTATTCTTAGGGCTAGAGTTAGGGGTTTGCTTAGGGTTTTTGCTAAATTAGGGCTAGATTAGTGCTAGGATTAGTGTTAGGTTTATTCCCATGTTTAGGGCTAGAATTAGAATTAGTGTTAGTGTTAGGATTATGGTTAGTTTTAGGGGAAGGGATGAGGTTATGGCTAGGTTCCTGGCTAGGGCAAGGGTTAAAATTAGGTATAGGAATAGGGTGTGTGTTCAGGTTAGAATTAAGGCTAGATTTAGGGCTAGGATGAGGGCTAGGGTTTGTGTTAGGTTTAGAGCTAGGATTAGGGCTAGGGCTAATGTCAGGTCTAGGGTTATGGTTATAAATAATGTTAACTTTAGGTTTATGCCTAGGTCTAGTGGAAAGTTAGGTTTAGGGTAAAGTTCAGGTTTAGAGCTAGGTGTATAATTATGGTCAAAGTCCTATTTAGGGTTTAATTTAGGATAAGGTTTAGGGTTAGGGCTGAAAGTAGCATTAGGGTTAGGGTTAAAGTAATGGAAAGTGTTAGGTTTAGGGTTCAGGTTACGTTTAGAGTAATAGATAGGTTTAATATTAGCGATAGGGTTAAGGTTAGGCCTAGGGTTACCATTTGGGTTATATTTATGTTTAGGGTAAAGGGTAGGATTTGTGCTAGTGTTAGAGCTTGTGTTAACGTTAGGATTTGGGTTAGGTTTAGAGATAGGCCTAGGGTTAGTTTTAGGGTTAGGTTTAGCAGAAGTGTTAGGGTTTGAGCTATGGTTAGCATTAGGGTGAGGATTAGGGTTAAAGTCAGTGATACAGTTAGGTTAGATTTAGGTTTAGGGTTATGGCATGGGTTAGCATTAGGATTAGGGTTATGTTTAAGGTAATGGATAGAGTTTGTGCTAGGATTTGTGCTATGGTTACAGTTAGCATTAGGGTTAGGTTTAGGGTTAGGTTAAGGGTTAGGGCTATTGTTATGTTAAGGTAAGGGTTAGAGCTTGAGTAAGGTTAGGGCCAGAGGCAGTGTTAGGGTTAAGGTTAGTGCCAGGGATAGGGTTAGGGTTACACTTAGATCTTGGTTTAGGGTTAGGATTAGGGCTAGGTTGTGTGTGAGGTTTAAGGCAACCATTAGGTGTATTGGTAATGTAAGAACTATTGTTATGGTTATGGGTAGATTTAGGGTTTGTCTAGTGTTAGGGTTAGTTTTTCGGTTGGAATAAGATTTAGAGCTAGGGTTTGTGTTAGGGTAAGTGTCTAGTGTTAGGTCTATGGTTATGGTTAGGGAAAGATTTAGACTTGTGCTTAAAGTTAGGTTTAGTATAAGGGTTATATTTATGGTAAGGATAAAGTTTAGAGCTAGATGTATTATTAAGGTCAGGATATGGCTTACAGATTAGTTTAGTTTAAGGTTTAGGTTTAGGGCTTTAATTAGTGTTAGGGTTAGAGGGAGGGCTAGGGTAATTAGTAGGCTTAGGAGTAGGGTACGGGTTAGTTTTAGGGTAATGGGTAGGTTCAGGGATTGTAATAGGGTTATAGTTAAGCCTAGGATTAGCATTAGGGTTAGGATTATGGTTAGGGTAATTGATAGGATTAGAGCTTGGTTTAGGTCTAGGATTATGATTGGTATTAGGGCTAGGGTTAGTGTAGTGTATAGAATTAGAGCTATGGTTAGGGCTATGGTTAAGTTTAGGGTTAGGGCTAGGGTTAGGTTAGGGTTTGGGATAGGGATATGGTTATATTTAGAGTAAAGTTAGGCTTTCAGCTAGGTTTAGGTCTAAGGGGGGGGTTAGGGTTAGGGTTAGAACTACATTTCGTTTAGAGGTACACTTAGGGCTAGGTTTAGGCCTAGGATTAGGGCTAGGTTTTGTGTTGTTGAGGCCTAGGGTTAGGGTCATGGGTAATTAAGAGCTAGGGTTGTGATTAGGGCTAGTTCTAGGGTTAGGGTTATGGCTAGGTGTAGAGTTATGATTAGGTTTTGAGTTAGGGTAAGTTTGGAGCTAGGTGTATATTAAGGTCAGGGTCAGTGTTCAGGTTAGAGTGAGTATTGGGGTTAGTGCCAGAACTAGGTCTAGGGTTAGGTCTAGAAGTAGGGTTAGGGTTTGGATTATGTTAAAGGTGATTGTTAGGGCTACGACAAGGTTGTTGTTTAGGTCTAGGGCTACAGTTATGGCTAGATTTAGGATTAGGTTTAGGTCTAGGACTTGTGTTAAGTTTAGGTTTAGGTATAGGATTACCAGTAGGGCTAATGTTAGGGTTTAGGTGCGGATTAGGGTCAGGTTTAGACCTACGGTTAGTGTTAGGGTCAGTATAAGTTTCAGGATTATGATTAGTGTTTGCCTTATGGTTAGAGATAGAATGAGGGCTAGGGTTAGGAATAGTAATGGGGTTAGAATTTGGGTTAGACTATAAATTAGAGTTAGGACTAGGGTTAGCATTAGGTTTAGGGTTTGGCTTAAGGTAACAAATAAGATAAGTGCTAGGGTTAGGGCAAGCGTTAGGGATTGGCTTATGGCTAGAATTAGTGTTAGGGTTAAAGCTAGGTTTAGTGCTCAGATTAGGGCCAGATTTTGGTTTAGGTTAGGGCTAGTGTTAGGGCTACAGCTTATGGATGAACTAGAGTAATAATTAGGGCCAGTTTTGGGGTTAGTGTTATAGCTAGGTCAAGTGTTAGGGTTAGGATTAGTGTTAGAATGATGTTTAGAGCTAGAGTTAGTGTTAGAGTCAGGGTCAGTGTTTAGGTTAGAGTTAGCTTTAGGGTTAAAGCCAAAATTATCACTAGGGTTAGGTCTAGGGGTAGGGTTAGTGTTTGGGTTAGGTTAAGGTTTATTATTAGGGCTAGCTCTAGGTTTATGTTTATGTCTAGGGCTAGAGATATGGCTAGATTTAGGATTAGGTTTAGGTATAGGGCTAGTGTGTTAGGTTTAGGAATAGGTTTATTTCTAGTGGTAGTGTTAGGGTTCAGTATAGGGTTAAGGTCATGTTTAGACCTACGGTTACCATTAGGGTAAATGTCAGGTTTGAGTTATCGTTAGAGCTAGAATGAGGGCTGGGGTTAAGACTAGTAATAGGATTAGGGTAAAGGTTGGCTTAAGGTAAGGGATAGTGTTAGACCTAGGGTTAGGGCTACATTTAGGGTAGGGTAAGGGCTAGTGTTAGGATTAAGTTTAGGGTTAAATATAGGGTTAGGTTTCAGATTAGGGCTAGGTTTTGGTTAGAGTTAGGGCTAGGTTTAGAGTTATGGCCAATTTTGCTGTAGAGTTACAATTTGGGCTAGGTGTATGATTGGGGTTAGAACTAGTTCTTGTGTTAGGATTTGGTTTAACATTAGGGTGATGTTTAGAGCTAGGGTTAGTATTAGAATCAAAATTAAGATCAGGGGTAGTTTTAGGGTTAGGGTTTGGACTCGAATTAGGGTTAGGGTTAGGGATAGGTGTAGGGTTAGTTTAAGCTTTAAAGCTAGGGCTATGTCTCGGTTTTGTTCTAGGGCTAGGGCTATGGTTTGGGCTAGTTTTAAGATTAGTATTAGGTTTAGGACTAGTGTTAGGGTTAGGTTTAGTCTCATGTTTGGAGTTAGATATAGAGTTAGGATTAGATCTAGGGTTAGGTCTAGGGCTAAGGATATGGCTAGCTTTAATTCTAGGTTCATAGCTAGGATTAGGGATATGATAAAATTAGCGTTAGAACTAGGGATATGGATAGGGCAAGAGTGAGAGTTAGTTTTAGGGTAGGCTTAGGTTTTGGTTAGGTATAGGGCTTAATTAGGACTAGGAATAGGGCTAGGTTTATGTTTATGTTTAGGCATAGGGTTAGTTTTGGGCTTAGGGTTAGTTTTAGTGTAAATGATGGTGTTAGAGCTAGGATTTGAGATAGGATGAAGGTTAGAAATAGGGTTAGGGCTGGAATTTCATTAGAGTTGTGATTAAGGCTAGGTTAAGGGCTAGGATGAGAGCTAGGGTTTGTGTTTTGATTAGGGCTAGGATTAATGTTAGGGCAAATGTCAGTTCTTTGGTTATGGTTAGGGATAGTTTTAGGGTTAGGGTTATGGTTCTGTTTAGTGTAAGGGTTAGATTTAGGATAAGGTTCAAATTTAGATCTAGGGGTATTATTAGGGTCAGAGTCATGTTTAGGGTTTTGTTTAGATTAGGGTTTAGGGTTAGGGCTCAAATTAGCATTAGGGTTTGGGTTAGGGTAATGATAGGGTTAAGTTTAATGTTTAGATTAGGTTTAGCATAATTGATAGAATTACGGTTAGGTATAGGGTTAGATTTAGGCATAAAGTTAGCATTAGAATTAGGGCTTGTTTAGGGTAACTGATAGGGTTATTGCTAAGTTTAGGGCTAGTGTTATGGATAGGATTAGGGCTAGGGTTAGGGTTAGGGTGAGGGTTAGGTCTATATTTTTGTGTTAAGGATAGGGCTAGGATTACAGCTAGGGCAAATGTCAGGTATATGGTTATGTTAGGAATAGTTTTAGGGTTAGGCTTATGGCAAGGTCTAGTATAAGGTTTAGGTTTAGGGGTAGGGTCAGGGTTAGAGCTATGGGAAGGGTCAGAGTTAGGGTATGGCTTAGGTTAAGTTTAGAATTAGGGCTAAATTAGCATTAGGGTTAGGGTTAGGGTAATGATAAGGTTAGGTTTAGGGTTCAGGTTAGGTTTAGGTTAATAAATAAGGTTAGGGTTAGCAATAAGGTTAGGGGTAGGCCTTGGTTTACCATTAATGTTACGGTTATGGTTAGGGTAATGGATAGGGATAGAGCTAGTGACAGGGCTAGGGTTATGGTTAGGATTCTGGCTAGGGTTAGTGAAGGTTTAGGGCTAGGTTTTTGGTTATGGTTAGGTTTAAAACTAGGGTTAAGTCTCAAATAAGGGCTAGGTGTGGGTTTGGTTAGGGATGGGGTTAGGGCTATGTCTAATGTATGAACTAGTGTTACAATTTGTGCCAGTTTTAGGGTTAAGGTTAGGGTGATGTTTAGAGCAAGGGTTATATTTAAGGCCAGTGTCAAGGTCAGGGTTAGTTTTAGTGTTAGGTTTAGGACTCAAATTAGGGCTAAAGTGAGTGCTAAGTGTAGGGTTAGGTTTTGGTTTAGGTTAAGGGTTATGGTTAGGTCTACAGCTCAGTTTTGCTTTAGTGCTAGGGCTAGTTTTAAGTATAGATTTTGGATTAGCATCAGGGTTACGGCTAGTGTTAGAGTGAAGTTCAGGGTTACGGTGGGTAAGATTTAGAGTTAGGGTTGATCTAGGGTTAGGGCTTGTGCTAGGTTAGGGCTAGGGTTAGGGTCATGGTAAGAAATATGGTTAGAACTAGGGATATGTCTAGGGTGAGAATTAGAGTTATTCTTAGGAGTAGGCTTAGGTGAGGGTTAGGGTTAGGGTTAGGGTTAGGGTTAGGTCTAAACTAGGGCTATGAATATGACTAGGGTTAGTGTTAGGGTTAAGCTTAGGGGTTGGGCTAGGGTTACGGTTAGCACTGGGGTTAGTGTTAAGTTCAGGGTAATGGGTGGGGTTATAGCTAGGTTTAGGGCTAGTTTGCAGGTTAGAATTAGGATTAGGCCTAGAGTTATGGTTCAGTTTCGATTAAGGCTAGGATTCGGGATAGGTTGAGGGGTAGGTTTTTTTTATAGGGTTACAGCTAGGACTCATGCTAGGGATAATATCAGGTCTAGAGTTATGGTTAAAGATAGTATTATGGTTAGGTTATGGCTAGGTCTAGTGTAAGGGTTAGTTTTAGGTTAAAGGTCAGATTTTAGCTGGAATTATTATTAGTGTCAAGGTCAGTGTCAGGGTTAGCATTTGGTTTACATTAAGGTTAAGTGTTTAGGGCTCGAATTAGCATTAGGGTGAGGTTTAGAGTTAAGGAAATGGAAGGGTTTATTTTAAGTTTTAGTTAAGGTTTACAGTAATGGATGGGTTATGTTTAAGTGATTGGGTTAGGGTGAGCATTAGGTTTAGGGTTATGTTTGGTGTAATGGATAGTTTTAGATCTAGGGTTAGGGCTCGGTTATGGTTTAAATTAAGTCCAGGATTAGGGTTAGGTTTAGAGATAGGGCTAGGGTTTGGTTTAGGGTAAGTATTAGGTTTATGGTAAGTGTTAGTTTAGGATTACGGTTATGGTTAGGTTAAGATAAGTGTTAGTGTTTGAGCTAGGTTTAGGGCTAGTATGAGGGTTAAGTTTAGTTCTAAGTTCAAGATTATGGTTAGAGTTAGGTTAAGTGTTAGGGATAGGATTTTAATTAGGGTTAGGTTTAGGGTTAGGGTAATGGATATGTTTAGAGCTAAAGTTTGGGCTAGGGTTAAGGTTAGGATTAGGGCTAGGTTTAGGCTTAGGATATATAATAGGCCTAGGGTTATATTTATTGAAAGGGTTAGCTTTTGAGTGAGGGTTAGGTCTAAGGAAAGGGTTAGGGTTCGAGTTAGGGTTAGGGTTAGGGCTATTCTTAGGTTTTTGCTTAGAGCTTAATTTAGGCCTAGGATTAGTGTTAGGTTTAGGGCTAAGTTTAAGACTATGGATAATGTAAAAGCTAGCATTATATTTAGGGCTAATTTTATCTTTAGGGTTATGGCTAGGTCTAGTGTTAGGTCTAGGTTTTGGGTTAGTTCAGGTTTAAAGCTAGTTTAAGTGTTAAGATCAGGGTCATGTTCAGAATAGTATTAGGTTTAAGGTTAGAGCCAGAAATAGGACTAAGGTTAGGTCTAGGGGTAGGGTAAGTGTTTGGTTTAGGTTAAGGGTTATTGTTAGAGCTAGTGCTAGAATTTTGTTTACGTATAGGGCTAGAGTTATAGCTATATTTAGGATTAGCTTTGGGTCTAGGTGTAGAATTAGGCTTAGGTATAAGTATATGGCTACTGGTAGGTCTAATGTTAGGTTTTGTTTTAGGTTTAGGGTCAGATTTAGACCTAGGATTACTCTTAGGGTCAGATGAGTGTCATAGTTAGGTTTAGAGGTAGAATGAAGGCTAGGGTTAAGACTAGTAATATGGTTAAAGTTAAAGTTAGGCTAAGGATTAGGGTTAGGACTAGGGTTAGCATTTGGCTTAGGGTTTGGCTTGTGGTAATGGATAGGGTTAGAGCTAGGGTTAGGACTAGTGTTAGGGTCAGGTTTAGGGCTAGTGATAGGGTTAAGATTAGGGATAAAGCTAGGTTTAGGGCTTGGATTCAGAGTAGGATTTGTGTTATGGTTAATGTTACGGTTAGGACAATGACTAATGTATGAACTAGGGTTACAATTAAGGCTAGTTTTAGGGTTACAGTTAAGACTAGGTCTAGTGTTAGGGTTAATTTAAGTTAGGGTGATGATTAGAGCTAGGATTAGTGTTAGGGTCAGCATAAGTGTCAGAGTAATTTTTGGAATTAGGGTTAGGGCTACTTGTGAGGTTTTGGTTTTGTTTTATGGCTAGGGCCAGGGCTAGGGCAAGTTTTATGATTGCATTGTGGTTAGTGGTAGTGTTAGGGTTTGGTTTGGCTTATGATTATAGTTAAATTTAGAGTTATGTTTAGATTTAAAGTTAGGTTTAGATCTAGAGTTAGGACTCAGGCTAAGGATAGAACTAGGGCTAGGGCTAGGGCAAGAGCTATAGTTAGTCTTAGGTCTATGGTTAGGGTTAGGATATGATTAAATTAGGGCTAGCATTAGCACTAGGCTTAGTGTTAATATTAGGCCTAGGGTTAAGGTGGGGGTTATGGTTATGTTTAGGGTTATGGTTAGGTTTATGGTAAGGGATGGTGTTATAGGTAGGTTTAGGGCTAGGCTGGAGGTTAGAATTAGGATTAGGGATTGGGTTATGGTTCAGGTTAGGAGTAAGGCTAGGTTTAGAGCTAGGATTATGGTTAGGGCTAATTTCAGGTCTAGGGGTATGGTTAAAAATAATTTAAGCTTAGGTTTATGACTACACCTTGTGTAAGCATTAGGTTTAGGTTTAGGGTCAGGTTTAGAGCTAAGGGTATTATTAGGGTAATTGTCATAATTCGTGTTTTGGATAGGTTAAGGTTTAAAGTTAGGACTCGAATTAGCATTAAGGTTAGGATCAGCATAATGATAGGGTTAGGGTTAGGTTTTAGGTTAGATTAGGGTAATGGATAGGGTGAAGATTAGGTATGGGGTTAGGTTTAGGCCTTGGGTTTGCATTAGGGTTAGGGTGAGGGTTAGTTTAATGGATAGTGTTAGAGCTAGGGTTACAGCTACGGTTATTGTTACAATTAGTGATAGGGATAGAGTTAAGTTTAGGGTCGGAATAGGGCTAGAATTTGGGTTAAGTTAGGGCTAGGGTTAGGGTTATAACTAATGGAAGTACTAGGGTTTTGTTAGGGCTAATTTTAGTGTTAGGGGTTAGGACTAGGTCTAGTGTTAGATTTAGGTTTAGGGTTAGGGTGATGTTTAGGCCTAGGGTTAGTGTTAAGGTCAGAGTCAAGGTGAGAGTTAGTTTTGAGGTTCGGCTTAAGACTCAAATTTTTGCTAGGGTTAGAAATATGTGTACGATTAGGGCTTGGTTTATATTAAGGATTAGGGTTAAATCTATGGCTCGGATTTGTTTTAGAGCTAGGGCTAGGGGTAAGGCTAGTTTTAGGATTAGCCTTAGGGTTAAGGATAAGTTTAGGCTTAGGTTTAGGCTTGTTGTTAGGGTTATATTTAGAGTTAGGGTTAGATGTAGGGTTATGGCCAGGAATATGAATAGTGCTAGGGTTATATCTATGGTTCAGTCTAGGATTAGGCTTCCAGAAAAGTATAGGGTTAGAGCTAGAGTTAGGGCTAGGGTGAGAGTTAGAGTTAGTATTTGGGCTAGGGTTAGGGTTAAGGTTAGGGATAGGGCTAAATTAGGGCTAAGATAAGGGCTAGGGTTAGTATTAGTGTTACGTCTAGGGTTAGGGTTATGGTTATAATTAAGACTATGTTTAAGGCTAGGAAAAAGAACTAGGGTTTGTGCTAGTGTTAGGGCTAGGATTATGGCTAGGGCTAAAGTCAGATCTAGGGTTATGGTTAGGAATAGTTTTAGAGTTAGGTTTATGTCTAAGTCTAGTGTAAGTGTTAGTTATAGGGTAGTAGTCAGGTTTAGAGCTAGGGGAATTATTAATGTCAGGTTCAGTGTTGAGCTTTGGTTTAGATTTGAGTTTAGAGTTAGGTCTCAAATTATCATTAGGTTTAGCATTAGGGTAATGATAAGTTTAGGTTTAGTGTTCAGGTTAGGTTTAGGGTAATTAACAGTTTGTGGGATAGTGATAAGTTTAGGTTTAGGCCTAGGGATAGCATTAGGGTAAGGGTAATGTTTAGGGTAATGGATACAGTTAGAGTTAAGGTTAGGTCTAAAGTTATGGTTATGATTATATCTTCTGTTAGGTTTAGGGTGAGGGTTACAACAATGGTTAGGTTTAGGGTTAAGTTTACCATAAGTGTTAGGTTATGACCTATTTTTAGTTCTAGGCTGGTAGTTAGCTTTAGGGTTAGGTCTAAGAATAGGATTACCATAGGTTTTGGGTTAAAGTTAGGGTTAGAGTTAGACCTAGGATTAGTGGTATGGTCAGTATAAGGGTCAGGGTAAGGGTTAGAATTTGGGATAGGTTTATAGCTAGAATGAGAGCTAAGGTTAGGGCTATGAATAGAGTTAGGGTTTTGGTTAGCCTAAGGATTAGGGATAGGTTTAGGGTTACCCTTAGGTTTAGGGTATTGCTTAGGGTAAGGGATTGTTTTAGAGCTAGGCTTAGGGCTATGGTTAGAGTTGGAGTTAGGGTTAAATCTAAGTTTAGGGCTCGAATTAGGGCTAGTTTTTGTGTTAGGTTTAGGGATATGATTAAGCCATGGCTAATGTAAGAACTAAGGTTAAAATTAGGTTACTTTTAGTGTTATGGTTAAGTTTAGTGTTAGGGTTAGGTTTAAGTTTAGTGTTAGAGTTAGGGATAGTTTTAGGGAAAGTTTTATGGCTAGGTCTATTGTAATGGTTAGGTATAGTAAAAGATTCAGGTTTAGAGCTAGGGGAATTATTAGGGCCAGAGTCAGCATTATGGCTTTGTTTACATTTGGGTTTAGGGTTACATCTCAATTTACAGTTAGTGTAGGGTTAGGGTAAAGATGGGGTTAGGTTTAGGGTTCAGGTTAGGTTGAGAATAATTGATAGTTTTGGGGACAGTGATAGGGTTAGGGTTAGCACTAGGGTTAGCATTAGGATAAGGGTTATGTTTAGGGTAATGGATAGGGTTAGAGTTAAGGTTAGGGCTAGTGTTATTGTTAGGGTTAGGTTGAGAGTAAGGGTTAAGGCTAGGTTTACGGATCAGTTGAGGGTTTGTGTTAGGGCTAGGGCTAGGATTAAGGCTAGGGCTAATGCAAGGTCTAGCATTATGGTTAAGAGTAGTTATAGGGATTGGTTATGAATAGGTCTACTGTAAAGGTTAGGTTTAGGGTAAAGGTCAGGTTTAAAGCTAATTTTACTTTTATGATCAGGGTCAGGATTAGGGATTTGTTTCGGTTAAGGTTTAGGGTTAAGGCTCAAATTAGCATTAGGTTTAATGTAATGGATATAGTTAGGTTTAGGGTTCAGGTTATGTTTAGGGTTATGAATAGATTATGGATAGCTATACAGTTAGGTTTAGTCCTATTGTTAGCATTTGGGTTAGGCTTATGTTTAGGTAAAAGATAGGATTATAGCTTGGGTTAGGGCTAAGTTTATGGTTAGGATTAGGGCTAGTTTTAGGGTTATGATTAGGGTTATGATTAGGCCTAGTGTTAGGGTTAGGTTTAGGGTAAGAGGTATGGTTGGAGCCAGATTTAGGGGTAGGGTGAGGGTTAGGTTTAGAGAACATCTAGGGTAAATTTTAGGGTTAGGGATATGTTTAGCATTAGGGTTAGGGTTAGAGTTATGGTAATGGATAGAGTTAAAGCTAGGGTTTGGGCAATGGTTACAGTTAAAATTAGGGTTAAAGTTAGAGTTAGGGATAGGGCTATATTAATATTTAGGGTTAGGATTAGGGTTCAGTTTAGAGGTAGTGTTAGGGTTAGAGTTACTTTATTCAAATTTCTTTGATACAATCCAGAATTCATCTTCCTTACTCTGTTTCCCAGGTTTAGGTCTTTTGGTTCAAATGTTTGGTGTCAGGAACAGTTAGTATTTTCATTTTACTTCATTTTGACCTATACGAGTAAATGTAAATGGACCTGGAAATAAAAAATGGTTTATGCTAGCTGCTTGAAATTGCACTCACACCCTCAATTCAATGTGGTGACCCTGTGGTATGTTCCTTGTGAGTGTAGGCATAAGCTGAAGCATGCAAAAAAAAAATTCATCTGAGAGCCCTTTTGAGAAAGCAGGGAATATTCATGCACTGAAATTCCTCCTATAATTATTTTGTCAGATTTGTTTGATACTGAGTAGAATTCATTATTTATCTTGCCCCACAGGCTCTCCAAGTGTGGGACTTCTAAGACCAATGGTTCTCTAATCATGTTAGGGTTAGTGTTAGGTTTAGGGTTAGGGCTAGGATTAGATGTAGTGTTAGGGTGAGAATAAGTTTTGTTCAAATTTTTTTGATACTTGGAAGGAGTCATCTTTTACCTATCCTTAATATGCTCCTAAAGTTTGGGGCTTCTCATTTCAATGGTTCGCTAACAGGGACACTCTGTTTTTTTAAGGTTTCACTTCATATTGACCTATATAGGTATATGAAAATGGAGGTAGAAATCAAACCAGGTTGGTGATAGCTGCTTGAAACTTCAAACACTGAATCAGTTCTGTGTGAACTCTCTGGCTTGTTCCTTGCGAATGTCACCCTAAGATGAAGATGGCAAAAACAACTTTATCTGAGAGCCCTTTAGCAGAAAACAGAGAAATATGCATGAACTGAAGTAGCACCTCAATTATTTGGTCATATTTATTTGATACTGCATAGGATTCATCTGATAGCTTAGCCCACTAAGCTCCCCAAGTTTGGGACTTCTATGATCAACAGTTTTTCAAACAGGTTAGGGTTTGTGTTAAGGTTAGTGTTAGGGCTAGTGTTAGAGCTAGTATTAGGGTTAGAGTTTGTTTTGTTCAAATTTCTTTGATACTGGGCAGTATTCATTTTTTCTCCTAACCTTACTATAGTCCACATGTTTGGGCCTCCTAGGTTCAATGGTTCACTGTAAGGAACAGTTTGTATTTTAATGTTTCAGTTCATTTTTTCCTGCACAGGTAAATGGAAATGGAGCTGGAAATCAAAAAGCATTGGTGCTAACTGCTTGAAAATTCACACTCTATCAACTAAATGTGATCAATCTCTGGTTTGTTCTTGTGTCAGTAGGCTTAAGCTCAAGCATGTAAAAACAACTTTATCCAAGAGTCCTTTAGGAGATAACAGGGAAATATGCATGTACTTATATATTCCATCAACTTTTTGGACAGAATTCTTTGATACTGTGCAGCATTCATTCTTTAGCTTGCCCCATTAGGCTGCACAAGTTTGGGAATATTACGGTCAAAGATTTCATAAAAAAAGTTAGGGTAAGGGGAAGAGCTAGGGTTAGAGTTAGTGTTAGGGTTAGAGTTAGTTTTATTCAAAATTATTCGATACATGCCAGGATTTGTCTTTTAGCTAGATTTACTCTGTTCCCCAGGTTTAAACCTTCTTCATTCACAGGTTCGCTGTGAGGAACATTTTGTATTTTAAGATTTCACTTCATTTAGACCTATACGGGAAAGTTAATGGAGTTGAAAATCAAACAGGGTTTGTGCTAGCTTCTTGAAACTTCACACACTCCATCTGTTCTCTGTAGGGACTCTGATATGTTCTTTGTGAAAGTAGGCCTATACTTAAGCATGCAAAAACAACTTAATCTGAGAGCACTTTAGGAGAAAACAGGAAAATATGCATGTACTGAAATACCTCCCATAATTATTTGGTAAGATTTTTTTTTTTTGATGTTGTGTAGGATTCATCACTTAGCTTGCCCCACAAGGCTCCCAAAGGGTGGGAATTCTAGGATCAATGGTTCTCTAATCAGGTTAGGGTTAATGTTAGGTTTAAGATTACAGCTAGGGCTAGGGTTTTATGTAATGTTGGGGTGAGAGTTAGTTTTGTTTAAATTTCTTTGATACTGGACAGAAGTAATCCTTTATCTAGCCTTATTATGCTCCCAAGGTGTATTCTTCTCAATTCAATTGTTCATTGTCATGAACATTTTGTATTTTACGGTTTCACTTCATTTTGACACCAATGGGTAAGTGGAAATAAAACAGGCATCCCATCCTCTAAACCTAACCCTAAACCTAAACATAAACATAGCCATAATCCTAGACCTAAGGCTAACACTAACCCTAGACTTATTCCTAGCCTTAATTTAGCCCTAACCCTAACCCAAACTCTAGCCCTAATACTAACTCTAACTCTTGCCATAGCCCTATTCCTATTTTTAACCATATCCTTTACCAAAACCCAAACAAGAGCCCTAATCTTAGCTCTCACACTGGCCATAGCAATAACCCTAGAATGAACTATAAATCTACTCCTAAGCCTAAACTAACCCTATAAGTAGCAATAACAATAATGCTAATCATAAAACTATCCTTAACTTTAGCTTTAGTCCTAATACAAAACAGAGCCTTAGGACTAACCCTAAACCTTAAACTAAACCAATTCTTAACCCTACATCTACTCCTAATCCTACCCCTAATTTGAGTCCTATCCCTAACCATAAATCAAAGCCCCTGACTCTGACCCTAAAACTAAACATACTTGAACACATCACCATAAACCTAAACCTAATCCTAAAACTAAACTTAGTCCTAAATGCAACCCTAAAACTAGCCCTAATTGTAACCTTAGTTCATACATTAGACGTATCCCTAAGAAGAGCCCTAATGTAACCCAAAACCTAACCCTAACAGTTACACTTGCCCTAAACCTATTCCTAAACCTAACTCTTTCCCTAAACCTAACCCTAACCCTATACCTAACACTAATCCTAACCCTAAACCTAACACTCACTCTAACCCTAAACCTAACCCTAAGATAATCCAGAACCCTAACCCTAACATTAACCCTAAACCTAACCCTAACCCTAACATTTACCTTAAACCTATTCTTAAACCTAAAACTATCCCTAAATCTAACCCTAACCCTAAACCTAACATTAACCCTAACCCTAAACCGAACACTAACTCTAACTCTAACCCCAACCCTAAAACAAACCGGAACCCTAACCCTAACACTAACCCTAATACTAACACTAACCCTACACTAATAATATACCTAAAACTAGTCCTAAATCTAACACTAACCCTAACACTAACACTAACTCTAACCATAACCTTAAAACTAACACTAATTTTAACACTAACCATAACCCTAACCATAACACTAAACCTAACACAAACACTAACACTAACTCTAATCCTAACACTCACCCTAATTATAACCGTGACCCTAAATTTAACACTAACCCTAACACTAACCCTAACACTAACCTCAACACTAACCCTAACCCTAACACTAACCTAACTCCAAATCTAAACTTATCACTGACCCTAACATTTAATATAACCCTAAACCTAACAATAACACTAATATTAACATTAACAATAACCCTAATTGAAACCAAAACCCTAATCCTAAATCTAAACTTAAAAATAACAGTAACCACCCTAACCGTTACCCTAACACTTACATTAACCCTATACCTAACCCTAACTCTAACCCTAATTCTTTCCGTAACTCTAACCCTAAACCTAAATTTATCTGTAACACAACCACTAACCAGAACCCTACTCCTAACAGAAACCCTAACCCTAACACTAACCCTAAAAGAAACCCTAACCTTAAACCTTAACCTAAATCTTAAACTAACCCTAACTCTTACCTTAACCCTAATCTTAACCCTTACCTGAACACTAACCTTAACACTAACCCTAACCCTAACTCTAACCTTAACAATAAACCTAACCCTATACCTGTCCTATCTGTAACACTAACCCTAACCCTAACCCTAAACCTAAAACAAACCCTAAACTTATTCCTAAACCTAACACTTCACCTAATCTTAACCCTAACCCTAAACCTAACACTAACCCTAACCCTAACCCTAACACTTACTCTAACCCTAAACCTAAGATGAACCAGAACCATAACCCTAACAATAACCCTAAACCTACAACTAACCCTACACTAACCTCATCCCTAATATTAGTCCTTAACCTAACAGTAACCCTAACACTACCCCTAAACCTAACCCTAACACAAACACTAACCCTAACACTAACCCTAATCCTAAACCTAACCCTAATTCTAAACCTAACAGAAATCCTCTCGCAAATGCTAACACTAATTCTAACACTAACCCTAAATATACCGTGACCCTAACCCTAACCCTAACATTAACACTAACCCTAACACTAATCCTAACACAAGACCTAAAACTAAAACTAACAATAAACCTAATCCTAAACCTAACCCTAATCCTAACCCTAACCCTAACAATAAACTTAAGCCTAACCCTAATCCTAATTCTAACTGTAACACTAACCCTAACACTAACCAAAACCCAACAGAAATCCTAACTCTAACACTATCACTAACACTAAACCTAACATTAACCCAAATCCTAACCCTAACACTAAGCTTAATCCTAACCTTAAACCTTAAACTAAAGCTAACCCTAAAGCTTACCCTAACACTAAAACTTACCCTAACCCAAACACTAAAACTAACACCTAACCCTAACAACAACACTAATGCTTACACCAAACCTAACCCTAAAAATAAGCTTAACACTAACAATAACCCTAAGCATAACAATAACCCTAAAACTAACCCTAAACCTAACCCTAACCCTAACCCTAAAACTAAGCCTAATCCTAACCCTAATGCTAACCCTAAAACTACCCTATCTTTGACCCTAACCCTAAACCAAATCCTAAACCTAACACTAAACCTAAACCTAACCCTAACACAAATCCTATCCCTAACAAAAAACCTTAATGCAAATGTAACACTAACCCTAACATGAAACCTAACACTAACATAAAACAAACCCTAACACTAACAGTAAACTTAACCCTAACACTAATCCTACCTGTAAACCAAACCTAACACTAAACCTAAGCATAATCGTAACACAAAACCTTAACCTAACCCTAATACTAACACTAAACCTAAGCCTAAACCTAATTCTAATTGTAACCCTAACAATAACTCTAACCCTAAATATAACACAAACCCTAAGTCTTCCCCTAAACCTAATCCTAACACAAACACTAACCCTAAACCTAACACAAAACCTTAACCTAATCCTAATACTAACACTAAATCTAAGCTTACCCTAATTCTAATTGTAACCCTAACAGTAACTCTAACCCTAAAAATAACACAAACCCAATGTTTTCCCCTAAACTTAATCCTACACAAAAACTAACCTTAACCCTAACACTAATCCTACCCGTAAACCAAAACTAAAGCTAAACCTAACCTTTATCCTAACACAAAACCTTAACCTAAACCTAATACTAACACTAAACCTAATCCTAACCCTAATTCTAATTGTAACCCTAACACTAACTCTAACCCTAAAAATAACACAAACCCTAAGTCTTCCCCTAAACCTAATCCTAACACTAACTCTAACCTTAACCCTAACACTAATCCTACCAGTAAACCAAACCTAACACTAAACCTAAGCTTAATACTAACACAAAACCTTAACCTAACCCTAATACTAACACTAAATCTAATCCTAAACCTAATTCTAATTGTAACCCTAACACTAAATCTAACCCTAAAAATAACACAAACCCTAAGTCTTCCCCTTAACATAATCCTAACACAAACACTAACCCTAAACCTAACACTAACCCTAACACTAACCCTAACCCTAACCATAAACCTAACCATAACACTTAACGTAACCCTGTCTCTAATACTAAAACTAACCCTAACCCTAAACCTAATGCTAATCCTAACACTAACCCTAAACCTAACCCTAATGCTAAATCTAACACTAACCTTAAGTTATCCCAACCCTAAAGTTAATCCTAATTGTAATCCCAAACTTAAACCTAACCACAACCCTGACACAAACCCTAAAAATAACCATAAAACTAACCCTAACCCTAAACCTAAAACTAAACCTAATATTAACACTAACCCAAACCCTAACACAAACACTAAACCTAACCTTTACCAAAACACTAATGTTAACTCTAACTCTAACCATAATTTTAACTGTAAACCTAACCCTAACCTAACCCTAACCCTAACACAAAACCTAACCCATCCCCTAAACTTAACCCTAACACTGAACCTAATCCTAACCCTAACCCTAACACTAACCCTTTCCCTAAAATTAACACTAAACCTAACCGTAAACCTAACCATAACACTAACCCTAACCCTAAACCTTATCCTAAAACAAACCCTAAACCTAACCCCAACCATAAATCTAACCCCAACCCTAACCCTAATACTAACCCTAAACCTAACACTAACACTAACACGAACCCTACACTAAACCTAACACTAACCCTAACTTTAACCCTAACACTGACACTAGCCCTAACCCTAACACTAATCCTAACCCAAACCTTAACCTATCAATAATTCTAACCCTAAACAAAACACTTAACCTAACCCTAACCATAACACTAAACTTAACTCTAAACCTAACCATAACCCTAACACTACACCTAAACCTAACCCTAACCCTAAATCCAAACCTAATTTTATTCGTATACCTAACACTAACTTTGACCATAACCCTTACACAAAACCTAAACCTAAACTTAACCCTATCACAAACCCTAACCTTAACCCTAACACAAAACCTAACACTAACCCTAATATTAACACTAAATCTAAGCCTGACCCTAAACATAATTGTAACCCTAACACTAACTCTAACTCTAAAAATAACACAAACCCTAAGTCTTCCCCAAAACCTAACACTAACCGTAACACTAAACCTAAACCTAATCATAAACCTAACCATAACACTAAAGATAACCCTATCCCTAACACTAAAACTATCATTAATCCTAACTCTAATGCTAACACTAACTCTAAACCTAAACCTAACACTAATGCTAAACCTAAAAACAACCTTAACACTAACCACAACCCTAAAGCTAATCCTAACTGTAATCCCAAACCTAAACCTAACCACAACCCTGAAACAAACCCTGACATAACACTACCCTAACCCTAACCCTAAACCTAATATTAACACTAACCAAAACACTAACACAGACACTAACCCTGAATCTAACCCTAACCCAAATATTAACGTTAACACTAACCCTAACCATAATTTTAACTGTAAACCTAAACCTAACCCTAAACCTAAAAATAACACTAAACCTAATGCTAACCCTAAACCTGACACTAACACTTTTTCTAAAATTTACACTAAACCTAACCATAAACCTAACCCTAATACTAACCCTAACCCTAACACTAGACCTAACCTTAAACCTAACCCGAACACTATACCTAACCCTAACCCTAAAACTAATAATAACCCTAACCCTAACACTAACACGAACCCTAACCATAAACCTAACACTAAACCTAACCCTAACCCTAACCCTTACACTAGCCCTAACACTAACCCTAACTATAACCCTAACACTAAACCAAACCCCAACCCTAACCCTATCACTAATTCTAACCCTAAACATAACCTTAAACCTAACACTAAACCAAACCCTAACCCTAAATCTAAACCTAATCGTAACCTGAACATTAAACCTAATCCTAACCCTAACCCTAAATCTAACCATAATCCTATTTGTATACCTAAAACTAACCCTAACCCTAACCCTAACACAAATACTAACCTTAACCTAAACCTACCACAAACCCTAAACCTAAACCTAACACTAAACCTAACACTAAACCTAATTCTAACTCAAACTCTAACTCTAAAACTAACCCTAACTATTACCCTAACCCCAACAGTAACCCTAACACTATCCCTAAACCTAATACTTAGATTAACACTAACCCTAACACTAACACTACCCTAAACCTATCCCTATCCATAACATAACACTAACCCTAACCTTACCCTAACACTAACTCTAAACCTATTCCTAACCCTAACACTATACTTAAAACTAACACTAATCCTAACCCACACTCTCACACTAAACCTAAACCTAACACTCATGCTAAATCTAACCCTAACATGAACCCGCTAAATAACCCTAACCCTAAACTCAACCCTAAAAAAATCCTAAATTTATACCTAACCCTAACACTAACACTAACTCTAACTCTCAACCTAGTTCTAACCATGACACTAACCCTAAACCTAACCCTAAACAAAATCCTGACACTAAACCTAACACTAACTCTAATGCAAATATTAACAATAACACTAACCTGACACTAACTTTAATCCTACCAGTAAACCTAACTTAACACTTATTTTACATGTAACCTTAACACAAACCGTAACCTTAAACCTAACACTAACCCTAACTCTAACCCAAACCCTAACACTAACCTAACCCTAACACTAAACCTAACCATAACACTAACTTTAATGCAAAAATTAACACTAAATTTAATCCTAAACTTAATCCTAAATCTAAACCAAATCCTAATCTTAATCCTAACCATAACACTAACCTAAACCAAACCCTAACCCTAAACCAAACCCTAACCCTTACCATAAACCTAACACTAACCCTAAACCTAACCCTAATATTAACCCTAACACAAGCTATAAACCTAACACTAATGCTAAACCTAACACTAACTCTAACCATAATACAACCCTAACATTAACCCTATCTTTAACCAAAACCTAAAACTAACCCTAACGATAAGCATAAACATAAAGGTAAACCTAAACCTAAACCTAACCCTAACCATAACACTAACAGAAACATTAACCCTAAGCCTAATACTAACCCTAACCTTAACACTAACCCTATCACTAACCCTAACCATAATCCTAATCATACCACTAACCTTAACACTAAAACTAAACCTAACCATAACCCTAACTTTATAAATAACACTAACCATAACCTAAACCTAACACTAACCCTAAACTAACCCTATTGCTAACCTGAACATTAACTCTAAACTACAATGCTAACCCTAACACTAACCCTAACAATAACCCAAAGCTAATATAACCCTAACCCTAAACTTCATAATAAACCTAACCCTAACCTAAAATGTCATGCTAATCTTAATCTTAATACTAATCCAACTCTAAACCTAAACCTACAATAAACCCAACCCTAACCATAACACTAAACCTAACCCTAACATTAACAAAAACCCAAACCCTACCACAAACACTAACCCTAACCCTAACCTTATCACTAACATAACTCTAACCCTAAACCTACATTAAGTCTAACCCTAAATATAACAATAACCCTAACACTAACATTAATCCTAACCCTAACACAATACCTGTCACTACATCGAACCGTATACCTTACCTAAAACTAATTGTAACCTTAAAATTAAACCTAAAACTAACCTTAACCTAACCCTAACCCTAACACTAAACCTAAACCTAAACATAACCATAACACTAACCCTAACATGAACACGAACCCTAACCCTAACCCTAACCAAAATTATAACCCTAACCCTAACAAAAACTTTAACCAAAACCATAACTCTAACCCTACAATAACCTTAATCCTAACCCTAAACCTAACCCTAACCCTAACACTAATTCTAATATTAATCCTAACTCTATCACTAACCCTAAGCATAAACCTAACCCTAAACCTAACACTAATGCTAATCCTAACCCTAACCCTAACCCTAACACTAACATTAACCATAAACATAAACATAAATGAAACACTAACCCTACCCATAACAGTAACACTAACCCAAACCCTAAAACCCAAACCCTAACTCTAAAACTAAACCTAAGCCTAACCAGAACCCTAACCCTAACCCTAACCCTAACCCTTACCCTAACACTAACACTAACCCTAACACTAACCCTACCATTAACCCTAAACCTACACTAACCATAATTGTAACACTAACCCTAACACAAAACCTATACCTAAAATTGACACTAGGCCTAATTTCATCCCTAACAGTAATACTAACACTAACCCTAACCCTAAAACTAAACATAATCCTAACACAAACCTAAACCTAACCCTACCACTACCCCTAAACCTATCCCAAATTCTACCTCTAACCATAACACTAACCCTAACACTCACCCTAGTCATTACCTTAATACATACCCAAACACCAACCCTAAACCTAAACCAAACCCAAACCATAACCCTAACCCTAACTCTTACATAAATCCTAACCCTAATCTTAACCCTAACAATAACCCTAATCCTAACCCTAACATTAACCCTAACACTAACACTAATCCTAACCCTAAACCTAAAACTAACCATAACCCTAACACTAACCCTAAACCTAACCCTAAACCTAATCCTAATACTAACTTTAAACCTCACCCTATTACTAACACTAACTGTAATACTAACACTAAACCTAACACTAACCATAACCCATACATAAATCCTAACCCTAACACTAACCCTAACTGTAAATCTAAAACAAAATCTAACTCTAATCTTAAACTTTACTGTAACCCTAACACTAATGCTTACCCTTACCCTAACCCTAACACTAACCCTAAAACTAATCATAACCCTTACTCTAAGCCTAACCCTAAACCTAACAATAACACTAAACCTAACCTTAATGCTAACACTTTCACTAACATTAATCCTAACCCTAACCCTAACCCTAAAAGTAAACCTAACCCCAATCCTAACCCTACAACTAATTCTAACACTAATCATAAACCTAAACCTAACACTAACCCTAAAACTAATCCTAAACTTAACCCTAACCATAAACCTAATCATAAACTACACTATCCCTAACCTTAACCCTAACCCTAACCCAAACCTTAACCATAACCCTAACACTAACACTAACACTAAACCTTACCATAAACCTTACTCTAAACTAAACTAAGCCTAACACTAACCATAAATCTAACTCTAACCCTAACCCAAACACTAATTTTAAATCTAAGCTTAACCCTAACCATAACTCTAACCCTAACCCTAGCCCTAACGCTAAACTTTACACTGTCCCTAACCCCAAACCTTAACCTAACAATAAACCTAACCCTAACTCTAAACCTAACCTTAATCTAACACTAAATTTAACCCTAACTGTAACCCTAACACTAACCCTAAACTTAATCCTAACCCTAAACGTGACCCTACCCTAATCATAATCCTAACCCTAAAAAAATCCTATTGGAAACCATAAACCTAAAACTAACCTAACCCTTACCCTAACCTTACATAACACTAATCCTAAACCTAAATTTAACCCTAACCCTAACCCTAATAATATCATTAACCCTAATCCTATCCCTAACAATAAACCTAACACTAACCCTAACACTAACACTAACATTAACTCTGACCTTAACACTAACCCTAATAATAAACATATCCCTAATACTAACAATAATGCAAACCCTAACCCTAACCATAAATTTACCCTAATCCTAACTATAACCCAAACCCAAACCTAACACTAACCCTAAACTTAACACAAACTCTAACCCTACAATAACCCTAACACAAACCCTTATTTTAAACTAAACACTAACCCTAATCCTAAACCTAATCCTAACCCTAACTCTAACACTAAACCTAAACCATACCATAAACCTAACACTAATACTAACTTTGACATAACACTAAACCTAACTCTAAAACTAACCATAACACTAACCATAAACTAACCCTAACCCTAACTCTATGACTAACAATAAACCTAACTCTAAGCCTAACACTAACTCTAAACCTAAACCTATACCTAAATTTAACACTATCTCTAACCCAAACACTAATCCTATTCCTAACTATAAACCTAATCCTAAAATTAATCCTAACCCTAACCTTAAACTAAACCAAACACGAACCCTAAGCATAAGCTTAACCCTAACACAAACTCTAACCCTAGACCTAACCCTAACACTTTCACTCACACTAACCCTAACACTAACCCTAACACTAAACTTAACCCTAACCTTAACCCAACCCTAACCCTAACCCTCAACCTAACACAAACCCTAACCCAATCCATAAACCTAACCTTAACCTAATCCTAATGCCACACCATAACTAAAACTAACCCTAATCTTAAACTTAACACTAACCCTAACATTAACCCTAACCCTAACTCTAACACAAACCCTAACTTTAAACATATCATTAACCCTAAATGTCACCCAAAGTGTAAACTTAACCGTAATGGTAATCCTAAACCTAATCCTAACACTAACACTAACATAACCCAATATCTAACCCTAACACAAACACTAAAACCAAATCTAACCATAAACCTAAAACAAACCCTAACCAAACCATAACCCTGACCCTAACCCACCCGTTACCCTAACCCTTACCTAACCCTAAAACTAACCCTAACTCAAACACTAACACTAAATCTAAACCTAACCCTAACACTAACCATAACACTAAACCTAACCCTAAACCTAACACTAAACCAAACACTAACTGTAAATGTAAACCTAACCCTAAACTTAACAGTTACCCTAAAACTAAACCTAATACTAACCCTAACAGAAGCCATAAACCAAACCCTAAACCTAACCCTAACACTAACCCTAACACAAACCCTAACCCTAATCCTAACCCTAATCTTAAACCTAAACCTAAACCTATACCTGAACCTCACTGTAACCATAACCCTAACCCTAACATTAACACTTATCCTAAACCTAACTCTAACCCTAACCCTAACCCTAAATTTAACCCTAATCCTAACTCTATGCCTAAACCTACACCTAACTCTAACCCTGATACTAACACTAACCATAACCTTAACCCTAACACTAAAACTGAACCTAAACCTAACCCTAAACCTAAACCTAACACTAACCCTATATCTAAGATAAACATGAAACCTAACAATAAAAATAACCCTAAACCTAACCCTAACCCTAATACTGACACTAAGCCTAACCCTAACAATAAACCTAAGACTTAGCCTAAACATAAATGTAAATCTAAATCTTTCACTAACTCTAACCATAACACAAATACTAACCCTAACACTAACACTAACCTTAACCATAAATTTAACACTAACCATAACACTATGCCTAACTCTAATCCTAAATCTAACCCAATCTGAAACACTAAACCTAACACTACACCTAACACTAATCCTAACCTAAACCCTAAACCTAAACCTAACCCTAACCATAACACCAACCCTAACCATAACCCTAACACTAACACTAACCCTAAACCTCACACTAAACCTAACCCTAACCTAACACTAACCATAACACTAATCAAGCCTAAGTCTAACCCTAAATCAAACACTAAATTTGACCCTATGTTTAACATTAAACATAACCCGAAGCCTAAACCTAAACCTAAACCTAACCTTAACACTAACCCTAACCGTAACCCTAACACAACCCTAAATCTAACCAAACACTTAAACAAATACTAAACCTAACAATAAACCTAACCCTAACCCTAAAAATAACCCTAACAATAACCCTAAAACTAAACCTATCAATAACTCTAACCCTAACTCTAACCCTAAACCTAACTGTAACCCCAATCCTAACTGAACCCTAAACTTAACACAAATCCTAACCCAATCCATAACCCCAACCCTAATCTAAGCCTAACCCTAATCCTTACCTAACCATAACGCTAACCCAAACCCTAACCCTAACATTAACCCGACCCTCAACCCTAACCCTATAACTCCATTTAAACCTAATCCTAACCCTAATACTAACCCTAACCCTAACCCTATCACTAACCCTACCATAAACCTACACCTAAGAGTAACCATAATCCCTATCCTAATGGATATTCTAACACTAACCCTAACACTAACACTAATACAAACCCTAACTCTAACCCTAACCCTAACACTAACACTAACTCTAACCCTAACCCTAACCCTAACACTAACCCAGACCCGAACCTTAACACTAATACTTTCTGTAACTCTAACCATAATTCTAACCCTAAGCCTAATTTTAACCCTAACCCTTACACGAACCCTAACATGAACCCTAAACCAAAAATGAACCCTAAACCTAACCCTTACATTAACTCTAACAATAACCCTAAACCTAAACCTAAATCTAACACTAAACATAACCCTAACCATAAAATTAACACTAATATTAACCATAAACCTAACATTAACACTAACCCTAAACCTCACCCTAAACTTAATTTAACCTCTCACTAACTCTAAAAATAAACATAAACATAACTCTAATTCTAACCCATACACTAATTTCAAACCAAGGCTTAAGCCTAACAATAACACTAACCCTAACCCTAAACCTTTACCTAAACCTAACCCTAAAACTAACCTTAACCCTCATCCAAACCTAACCATATCACTAACACTAACCCTACACCTAACACTAATACTAACCCTAAAATTAACCTTAATCCTAACCGTTACCCTAACACTATTCATAAAACTCACCATAACACAAACAATAACATGAACCCTAACCCTAACACTAACCTTAAACCTACACCTAACTCTAAAAATAACCATAACCATAAGCCTAACCCTAACCCAAACACTTACCCTAACAATAACCCTCACCCTACCTAAACCTATCACTAAAAGATTCCCTAATGCTAACACTTACCATAACATTAAACCTAACACTAACCCTAACACTAAACCTAAATCTATCCCTAAATTTAAAAATATTCCTAAACCTAACCCTAATCTTAACAATAGCCCTAAAACTTTCCCTGACACTAATTCTAACCCTAACCCTTAGATGAATCCTAACATTAACCCTAATATTAACCCTACACCTAACAATAAATCTAAAACTAAACCTAACCCTAATAATAACACTAACACTAACCATAATCCTAACACTAAACCTAAACCTAAACCTAACCCTAACCCTATACCTAACACTAACCATAACCCTAACCCAAACAGGAAACATAACCCTAACCCTAACACTAACCCTAACACTAACACAAAACCTAACCCTATTCCTAACCCTAACCCTAAAACTAACCCTAATACTAAGAGTTACAGTAACACTAACCCTAACAGTAACACTAACATAAAACCTAACCCTAACCATAACAGTAACCCTAACCCTAAATGTAAAGCTAACTTTGACCCCAAAACTAACACTAATCCCAACCATAACTCTAACCCTAAACCTAAACCTAACCATAAACCTAAAACAAATTCTTAACATAACTCTAACCCAAACACGAAAGGTAACACCAACAATAACCCTAATCCTAAACCTAACATTTACTCAAACCCTAACCCTAACCATAACCATAATCCTAATACTAACCATAAAAATAAACCTCACCCTAAAGCCAATCCTAACCTAAACTAACCCTAACACTAACCATAAACTAACTGTAACCCTAATCCAAATATTAATTTTAAACCTAAGCCTAACACTAACAGTAACTCTAATCCTAGACCTAATCCTAAACGTAACCCTAAACAAACATTAACCCTAACCCTACACCTAACTGTAACCCTAACCCTAACAATAACACAAAACCTAAGCCTAACCTTAACCCTAACCCTAAAACTAACACTAACCTTATCACTAAAACCAACCTAACTCTAACCTTAACCCTTACCTAATCATAACCCTAAACATAAACCTAACACTAACTCTAACCCTAACCCTAACCCTAACCCAAATCTTAACACTAACCATTACCCAAAGCCTAACCCTATCACAAACCCTAATGCTAATCCTAACTCTAAATTTATCACTAACTTTAACCCTATCCCTAAACCTAACACTTAGCCTAATCCAAACCATAACCCAAAACTAAACCTAACTCTAAGCCTAAGCCTCAGTCTAACCCTAATCCTAACCATAACCCTAACCCTAACAGTAACACTAAAGCTAAATCTAAACCTAAGACTAACATGACACCTAAACCTAAATCTAACACTAACTCTAACAGTAACCCTAAACCTATTCCTACCACTAACCCTAACCAAAATGCTAAACCTAAACCTAAAACTAACACAAAACATAACCCCAACCCTTACACGAACTGTAACCCTAACCCTAACCCTAATTTAACAGAAAACCTAACCCTAATCCTAACACTAATCCCAACAATAACCCTAACCCTAGCTAACCCTAACCTAACCCTAATTGTCAATTTAACTCTAACCCTAATTTTAAACTTTATCTTAACCCTAACTATTACCCTAACCATAACTCCTACAGAAACCCTAACCCTAAACCTAACACTAACCTAAACCCTAACCCTAACATTAAACCTAATCCTAATCCTATACTAACTCTAACCATAACCATAAACTAACCCTAAATTTTATGGTAACCATAAACCTAACTCTAACACTAGCACTAACCCTAAACCTAATCCTAACACAACACCTAACACTAACCCTAATCCTAACAGAAACCATAAACCCTACCCTAACACTAACATTAACCCTAAATTTAACCCTAACCCTAATCCTAACCCTAAACCTAACCCTAACAATATCCCTAACCCTAACCCTAACCCTAATCTTAACTCTAACCCTAATCTAATCCTAATCGTAACCCTAACCCTAAACCTAAAGGTAACACTAACCCTAAATTAATCCTAACATGAACCATAAATGTATCCCTAATTCTAACATAAACCTTATCCTAAAACTAACCCTATCACTAACACTTAACCTAATCTTAACCCTCACCCTTACCCTAACACTAATCCTAACCTTAACCCTAACACTAACGCTAACACTAAACCTCACCATAAATCTAACCCTAAACCTAAAACTAAACCTAAACCTAACTCTAACCCTAACCAAACAGTAACCCTAACCCTAACTCTAACCTTAATCCTACTCCTTACCCTAACACAAAACTTAACTCTAACCCTAACACTAACCTTAACAATAACCCTAACACTTAACCACATTCTAACAATAACCCTAATACAAACCCTAAATTTAACCATAACCACAATACAAACCTTAACCTAAAACCTAACCCTAACCATACCCTAACTCTATCCCTTACCTAACTCTAAACTTAACAATAACCCTAACACTGAATTTAACCCTAAACCTAACACTAACCATAACCCCAACGATAACTCTATAACAAACACTAACCGTAACCCTAAGAATAAACCTAACACTAACCCTAAACCCAAACTTTACTGTAACCATAACACTAACATTAACACTAAACCTAACCCTAACATGAACACTAACCCTAAACCTAACCATAAAGCTAAACCTAACGCTAACCCAAAACCTAACCCTAACACAAATCCTAACCATAACCCTAACTGTAACACTAATTCTAAAACTAACGCTAACCATAAATATAAAACTAAACCTAATCCTGACTGTATTACAAAAACTAACCCTAAACCTAACACTATCTGTAACCCTAATCCAAACCCTAAAATTAACCCTAACCCTAACTGTAAATATAATCTTAACTGTAACCCTAACCCTAAACCAAACCCTAACCCTAACACTAAAAAAAACCCTAACACTAACCTAACACTAATCCTAAACATAAAACTAACCCTAACACTAACACTAATACTAACACTAACAATAACCCTAATACGAACCCTAACCCTCAACCTTAGCCTAACCCTAACCCGAACCTGAACATTAACCCTAACCCTAACCCTAACCCTAACCTATCCCTAATCCTAACTGTAACCATAATACCAAGCCAACCTAACCCTAAAACTAACCCTGTCCATAACCCTAACCCTAACACTAACACTAAGCATAACCCCTGACCTTATCCCGAACCCTAACAATCAACTAATCCTAACCCTAACCATAATCCTAACCATAAATCTAACACTAACGCTAACCCAAACCCTAATCCTAACACAAAACCTAACCCTAACCCTAACCCTAACACTTACCCTAAAATTAACTCTTAACCTAACACTAAAACTAACCCTAACTCTAACCTGAACCCTAACCCTAACCCAAACCATATCACAAACACTAACCCAAAGCCTAACACTACCCCTAAACCTAAGCCTAACCCTAAAACTAACACTAACCCTAACTTTAAACCTAATATTTACTGTAACTTTAACCCTAACACAAACTTTAACACTAACCCTAACACTAACACTAAACCTAAACCTAGCACTAACCCTAACACTAATCCTAACACTAACCATAACCCTAAAAATAAAGCTATCCATAACCATAACCCTAACACTAAACCTAACCCTCATCCTTACCATAACCCTATCCTGAACCTGAACAATAACCCTATCCCTAACAGTAACCCTAACCCTAAAACTAAACCTATCCCTAATCCTAACCATAACCCTAACACTAACCCTAACCCTAATACAAACCTTAACTTAACCCTAAACCTAACACTGTCTCTAACCCTAAAACTAATTCTAACACTAACACTAAGCCTAACCTGACCCTAACCCTAACCCTAACACTCACCTAAACCTAAGCCCAAACCTAACATGAACCCTATCCCTAACCCTAAACTTAACCTTAACCTAACTATAACCCGATCCCAAATTAACACTAACACTAATGCTTAACCTAACTATAACCCAATCCCAAACACTAATGATAACCCTAACCATAACCATAACCATAACCATAACCATAACCCTACCTCTAATCCTATTTCTTACCCTAAGCCAAACCCTCACCCTAATGCTACACTAGTTCCAATCATAATTTTTAGCCTACCCCAAGCCTTACCTCTATTACTAGTCCTCAACCTAGCTCTCATTCTAGCTCTAATCCTAATCCTAACCCTGATCCTTTTTCTGACCCTAACACTAACCCTAAATCTAAACCTGATCCTAAACCTAAACAGAACACTAACACTACTTCTACCACTAATCTGATACTTAACCTAACAATAACACTAGCACTAGACCAAACCTAATCATAAATAGCATCATAAATCTTGCCCTAGCCCTAAAGAAAAACCAAGCACTAGCCCTAACAGTAACCCTTAACCTAACATAAAGTCTAAACCTCTCACTAAATGAACGCTAGTCCTAATTGTGGCCCTAATTCTAAAACTAAACCTAACCCCACAGTGACCCTAAATCTAATAGAAACCCTTGTTCTAAACCTTATCCTAAACCAAAACCTAACCCTAACACTAAACTTATCCATAACCCTGACCCTAAAACTAGCCACAACCATATACCTTGCTCTCACATTTCCCAAGCCCTAATTTTAGCCCTAAACATCACAAAAAAACCTAGCCCTTATCCTAGCCCTAAACCTAGCCCTAATCATAACCCTAACCATAACCTTGGACCTAACCCTAAAGCCAATCCTTGCCCTAGCCTAAACCCTAGCTCACACTCTAATCCTTAGCCTAAAGATAACCCTAACTCTAAACCTAACATTAGCCCTGACTCAAACTCTAGCCCTCGCCTTAGACCTATCCGTAGTTCAAGTGCCTACACTTACCCTAACCTTAACCCTAGGCCTAACCCTAACACTAACCATAATCCTAACCTTAATCTTATCTCTAAACTTAGCCCTAACCCTATCCATTACCCTAAAGATAAGCCTAACCCAAATGCTATCCCTAGGCCTAACGATAAACCTATCGCTAACATTAACCTTTCCATTACTCTACAACTAACCTAATTCTATACATTACCCTACCTCTAACCAGAACCCACTGCTAATTCAAGCCTTAACTTTAAATCTTAACCTAAGCCAAACCATACCCAGACTCTGACCCTAATAATACACCTAGCTTTATACTTGACACTTACCCTACACCTAAACCTTTCAATACACAAAGCCATAACCTAACACTAAAACAAATACTAACCATAAACCTAGATCTGACATTAGCCCTAACTCTATTCCTAGCCCTAGCCCTAACACAAACACTCAGCCTAGGCCTAAACATAGCCTTAATCAAAACCTGAATGCTAACCTAGCCTTAACCCTAATTCTAACTCTTGCCCTATTCCTAAACCTAGCTATAACACTATCCCTTTCACTGAACCTAAACCTAACCCTATCCCTAACACTGACAATAACCCTAACCCTAGCCTTAACCCTAACACTAATTCTAGCACTAATCCTAGCCCTAATTTAGCCCTAACCTTAAACCCAACCCTAGCCCTAGCCCTAAGACTGTCTCTAACTATTGCCCTAGCCCTATTTCTAGTTCTAACTCTATCTGGTTTCATAACTATAACACTAGCCCTAACTTTAGCCCTAAACATAGCCCTAGCACTAAATCTTGATCTAACCATAACAATTAATATAAGATTAAACCTCACCTTACTACTAGCCCTAAAACTATTGCTAATCTCAATACTAGCCCTAACCCTAGCCCTAGCTCTAAAACAACTCTGAGCAAGAGCCCCAACCCTAACCCTAACCTAAATGTAACCCTAGACCTGACATTAGCACTATCCGTAATTCTTACCATAATCCTAATACAAAACTTAAGCCTACACCTATCCTTAACCCTCACCCTAATTCGAGTCCTATCCCTAATCCTAAAAGTAACACTAATCCTGACTCTGACCCTAACACTAAACCTATCTCTAGTAATTCCCCTAAACCTAAACCTAAAAATAACACCAGACTTACTCCTAATGCTAATCCTATTACTAAGGCTAATTGTAACCCTAGTTCTTACATTAGCCATAGTCCTACACTATCCCTAACCTAACCCAAAAACTAGCCCAAAATTGAGCCCTAACCCTCCTTTTAATTGAAGCCTTAACCCTGTCCCTAGCCCTAACACTTAACCTAAACCTAACCCTAAAACTAAACCTTGTCCTAACCCGAAACCTAAACCGAACCATAGCCCTATTCCTAACCATAACACTAGCCCTAAACCTGGATATAATTTTATCCATTACACTAACCATAACCCTAAGCAAATTCTCACCCTAGGCCTAACTCTAACCATAGCCCTAACCTAACCATAACCCTAGTTTTAACTGTAGCTCTAATTTTATTCATTACCTGAACCATATCTTTAACCAAATTATATTCCTAGGCCTAATTCTAACAATATGCCTTAACCTAACCCTGTCCATTATACTAAACCTAACCTGAACCTGAAACCTAACCATATCCAGTAGCCTATTCCTAATGCTAATTTTATCCCTAAACCCAAAATTTAAACTAACCCATATGCTAACACTGACTCTGACCCTAATAATACAGGTAGCTATAAACCTGACCCTAACCCTCAACATAACCCTTACAATAGACATGGCCATAAACCTAAAATTAAAACTATTCCGAACCATAACCCTAGAACTGACATTAGCCCTAAACATAATCCTTGCCCAAACCCTAGCACAAACCCACCCCTAATCCTAGACCTAAGCCTAGCCTTAATCCTAATCCTAACCTTAACTGGAGCCCTAAACCTAATTTTATCCCATGACGTAGCCCAAAATGTAGCTGTAACATCATACCTTACCCTAACCCTAATACTAACCCTAACCCTAATCCAGCCCTAAACCTAGGCCAAAACATACCATTAACCCTAGGGCTAATCCTAGCCCTAAATTAACCCTAATCCTAAACCTAATTCTATCCCTAGCCCTAAGACTAACTCTAACTCTCACCCTAGCCCTATCCCTACTTCAAAATCTATCGCTTACAATAACCCAAACCCTAGCTTTATCCCTAGCCTCAACCCTAATTCTAAACATCACCCTAGCCCTAAACCTGATTGTAAACTTAACCTTATGCCCAAACCTCATGCTAACACTCGGCCTAAACATAATGCTAATTGGAAAACTAACCCTAACCCTACCCTAACCCTAAAACAAAACTGAGCCATAATACTAACCCTAATCCTTAACCTAAACCAAACACTAACCTTACATCTATCCCTAAACTTAGCCCTAATTTGAGTCTTAACCCTAACCATAGAAATAACCCTGACCCTGAGTTGGACGCTGACAATACCCCTAGCTCTATACATTGCCCTAACGCTAACCCTAGAATTAGTCTTAATCAGAAAACTAGTTCTTTCACAAGCAATAGCCCTAATGCTAACACAAACCCAGCCTAATCCTAGCCCTGACTCTAACATTAACCCTAACCGTATCTCTAACCCTATCCCTTACCCTAATCCAAACCCTCTCCCTAATGCTACTCTGGTCCTAAACTTAATCCTTAGCCTACCCCAAACCCTAACTCTATTACTAGTCCTAAATCTACTCCTCATTCTAGCTTCACCCTAATCCTAACCCTTACCCTTATTCTGACCCTAACACTACCCATACCAGTAAACCTATACCTAAACCTAACAGTAACACTAGCACTAGATCAAACATAATCCTAAATAGAGTCATAAATCTAAACTTAGCCCAAAACAATAACCTAGCACTAGCCCCAACAATAACCCTTAACCTAATGTAAAGACTAAACTTATCAGTAGACCAAATGCTAGTCTTAATTTTGGCCCTAACCATAAAACTATCACTAATCCAACAATGACCCTTAACCTAATAGAAACCCTAGCTCTGAACCTATCCTAAACCAAAACCTTACTCTAACACTAGACTTATCCATAACCCTGACCCTAAAACTAGACATAACTATATCCCTAGATGTTACACTATCCATAGCCCTATCGTTATCCCTAAACATCACACAAACCTACCCTTATCCTAGCCCTAAACCTAGCCCTAACCATAACCCTAACCATAACCTTAGACCTAACCCTAATGATAACCCTCACAGTAGACCTAATCCTAGCTCAAACTCTAATCCTTAGTCTAAACATAACCCTAAACCTAAATCTATCTCTAGCCCTCACTCAAACCCTAACACTCACCCGAGACATAACCCTAACTCAAATGCCTACACTTACTCTAAAACTTACCCTAACATTAACACTAGGCCTAACCCTAACCCTAACCCTAATTCTAACCTTAACCTTAGCCATAACCTTAGCTCTAACCCTATCCATTACCCTAAAGATAAGCCTAACCCAAATGCTATCCCTAGGCCTAACGATAACCCGATAACCCTATTGCTAACACTAACCCTATCCATTACTCTAAACCTAACTGGAACCATAAACCTATTCTATCCATTACCCTAACCCTAACCCTAACCCTAACACAATGCTAATTCAAGCATTAACCCTAAATCTTAACCTAAACCAAACCCTACCCGGACCCTGACCCTTATAATACATGTAGGTCTAAACCTGTCCTCTACCCTAACCTAAACCTTATAATAGACGTAGCCATACCTAACGCTAAAACTAATACTAACTATATACCTATACCTGTCATTAGCCCTAGCCCTAATCCTAGCCCTAACATAAACCATCAACCTAATCCTAAACCTAGCCTTAATCTTAACCCAAACCCTAACCTTAGTCCTAACCCTAATTCTATCCCTCAGCATAGCCCTAAAGTTAGCTATAACCCTATCCCTATCCTCTAAATCTAATCCTAACCCTAACACTAACACTAACCCTAGTGCTAATCCTAGCCCTAATTTAGCCCTAATCCGAAACCTACCCCTAACCACATCCCAAAGACTAACTTGAACTCTTGCCTTAGCCCTATTTCTAGTTCTAACTGTATCCATTACCATAACCCTAACACTAGCCCTAATCTTACCCATAACCCTAGCCATAGCCCTAAATCTAGATCTAACCATAACAATAAATCTAAGCCTAAACTTCACCCTACCACTAGCCGTAACACTATCGCTAATCATAAAACTAGCCATAACCCTATGCCTAGTTCTAAAACAAAACTGAACCATAACCCTATCCCTAATTCTAGTCAAACTTTAACCCTAGACCTGAAATTAGCCCTATCCCTAGCTATAATCCAGGTTCTAAGCCTAGACTTAATCCTAACACTAATTTTAACCCTAGCCCTAACTCTTATTTTATCCCTGTCCTAGCACTAAACATAGCGCTCTAACATCATACCTTAATCTAAACCTAATGCTAACACTAACAGTAGCCCTAAACCAAGGCCTAAATGCACACTACCTCTAGCACAAATCCTAGCCCTAATTTTGCCCTAACACTAAACCTGACTCTATCCCTATTCCTAAGATTAGCTCTAACACTCGCCCTAGCTCTATCCCTAGTTCTAAACATATCCCTTAACATAACCCAAACACTAGCCCTATCCATAGACCCAATCTTAGCCCAAACCTTCGCCCAAGGCTTAAACCTGAATCTAAAACCCAAATTAAGTATAAACCTCACCCAAACACTAGCCCTAACCCTAATGCTAATTGGAAAAATTAGCCCTAAATCTACCCTAAACCAAAAAAAAAAAAAAAAAAAAAAAAAAACATCGAGCCATAATGCTAACCCTTAACCTAAACCAAACCCTAAAGCTACACATAGCCCTAAACCTAGCACTAATTTGAGTCCTAACCCTAACCCTAGAAATAACCCTGACAACTGACTCAGCCCCTAACACTAACCCTAGCTCTAAACATTGCCCTAACGCTAACCCTAGAAATAACCCTAAACAGAAACCTAGTTCTTTCATTAGCCGTAGCCCTAATGATAACACATATCCTAGCCCGAATCTGAGACCTAACCCTATTTTAACTAACCCTAACCCTAACCCTAGACCTAAACCTAACACTAATCCTAACCCTACCTTAAACCCTAACACTAGCCCTAAACCTAAACCTAACCCTAACCCTACCTTAAACCTTATTCCTTTCCCTAAGCCAAACCCTCACCCTAATGCTACCCTAGTCCTATACTTAATCCTTAGCCTACCCCAAACCCTAACTCTATTATTAGTCCTATCCTAGCCTTCATTCTAACTCTAAGCCTAACCCTAACCCTGACCCGTATTCTAACCCTAACACGGACCAGAGTCTAAAACTTACCCTAACACTTAACCAAAGCCTAACACTTCCCATACTGGTAAACCTATACTTAAACCTAACAGTAACACTAGAACTAGACAAAACCTAATCCTAAATATAGTCATAAGACTAGACCTAGCCCTAAACAAAAACCTAGCACTAGCCCTAATAATAACCATTAACCTAACTTAATGACTAACCCTAGTCCAAGACCCAACACTAGTCATAATTCTGTCACTCACCCTGAACCTAACCCTATCCTGAAAAATGACTCTTAACCCTAAAATAACTCTAGCTCTAAACCTATTCTAAACCAATCCTAACCCTAACACTAGACATATCCATAACCCTGACACTAAATCTAGCCATAAACATATTCCTAGCTCTTATATTTACCATAGCCCTAATGTTAGCCCTAAACCCCAAACAAAACCTAGCCCTTATCCTAGCCCTAAACCTAGCCCTAATTGTAACCCTAATCATAACCCTAGACCTAACCCTAATCATACACTCGCTTTAGCCCTAAACCTAGCTCAAACTCTAACCCTTACCCTAAACATAAACCTAACCCTAACCCTCGTCTAAGACCTAACCTTAGCTCAAATGCTAATACTTACCATAAATCTATCCCTTACACTAACCCTAGGCCTAACCCTAACCCTATCCCGAATTGTAACCTTATCGCTAGCCCTAAACTTAGCTTTAACACAATCCATTACCCTAAAAATGAGCCTAACTCATATGCTAAACCTAGGTTTAATGCTAACCCTATCGCTAACACAAACCATATCCATTACTCTAAATCTAACCTGAACCTTAAAACTAATTTTATCCATTACCCTGGCCATAACCCTAACCCTAAAGCTAATTCAATCCTTAACCCTAAAAATTAACCTAAACCAATCACTATCTGGACCCTTACCCAAATAATACACTTAGTTTTAAACTTGGCCCTAAAATAAACCGAAGCCTTACATTAGACCTAGCCATAACCTAACCCTAAAACTAACACTAACCATAAATATAGACCGGACATTAGCCCTTTCCCTAATCCCAGCCCTAGCCCTAACACAAACCCTAATCCTAGCACAAAACATAGCCTTAATCCTAACACTAGCCATAACCCTAATTCTAACCCTCACCCTAGCCCTAAACCTAGCTATAAGCCCATCACTTTCCCTATCCCTAACCCTAACCATACGCCTAACCAAAACACTAACCCTAGCCGTAAATCTAGCCCTAATTTAGCCCTAACCTGAAACCTAACCCTAACTCTAGCCCTAAGACTAAGTCTAACTCTCACCCCAGCCCTTTTTCTAGTTCTAACTCTATCCGTTAGTAATCCTAACACTAGCCCTAAATTTAGGCCTAAACCTAGCCATAGCCCAAAACCTATATCTAACCATAACAATAAATCTAAGCCTAAACCTCACCATACCACTAGCGCTAACACTATCGCTAATCCTAAAAGTAGCCCTAGCTGTAAAACAAAACTGTGACAAAGCCCTAACTCTAACCCTAACCCTAACCAAAATCATAATCCTAGACTTGACACTAGACCTATCCCTAATTCTTACCCTAACCCTTACACAAACCCTAACCCTACACATAGCCTTAACTCTAGCCCTATTTCGAGTCTATCCCTAACTCTGATCAGTAACACTGATCCTGACTCTGACAATAACACTAACTCTATCTCTAAAAATCACCCTAAACCTAAACCTAATCTATACACTAGATTTAGACATAATGATATACTTAACAGGAGCCCTAATCATAACTCTAGTTCTAACATTAGCTGTAGTCCTAAATAACCCTAACATAACTCAAACTTAGACCTAATCAGAGCCCTAAACCTAGCTTTAACCCTAGACCTAACACTAACCCTAGCCCTAACACTTAATCTAAACCTAACCATAAACCTAAACCTTGTCCTAACCTGAAATCTAACCCAAACCATAGCCCTAATCCTACCCATAATCCTAGCCCTATCCCTAGCTTTAATCTTATCCATTACCCTAACCATAACCCTAACCAAATTCTAACCCTAGGCCTACTGTAACCATAGCTCTAACATAATCATAACCCTAGTTCTAACTGTAGCTATAATCCAGTCTATTACCCTAGCCATAAACCTAACCAAATTCTATCCCTAGGCCTAAACCTAACCCTATTCCTAACCCTAAATCTGTGCATTACTCTAATTATAATCTTAACCTTCAACTTAACCATATCCATTACCCTAACCCAAACATTAACCCTAATGATAATTTGAGCCCTAAGCCTAATCCATAACCTAACCCATACTTTTAACCCTGACTCTGACCATTATAATACCCCTAGCTCTAAACCTGAACCTAACCTTCAACCTAACACTTACAATAGACCTGGCCATAATCCTTTCCCTAAAACTCTCCCTAACCATAACCCTAGACCTGACATTAGCCATATCCCTAATCCTAGCCCTAACCCTAACACAAATTCTAGCCCTTATCCTATCCCTAAGCCTAGCCTTAATCCTAACCCAAACATTAGCCCTAGCCCTAACCCTAATTTTATGCTTTGCCCTTGCCCAAAATGTAGCTGTAACATCATACTTACCCTAACCCTAATGATAACCCTAATACTAGGCCTAAACCTAGGCCTAACCCTACCACTAACCATAGCTGTAATCTAGCCCTAATTTAGCCCTTACCCTAAACCTAACATTATCCCTAGCGCTAAGACTAACTCTAAACCTCGCCCTAGGCATATCCCTACTTCTAAACCTATCCCATACCATAACCCAAACCCTATACCTATCCCTAGTCCCACCCTAGCCCTGAACTTCACCCTAGCCATAAACCTGGATCTAACCCTAACCTTAAGCCTAGAGCTCACTTTAACACTAGCCCTAACCCTAATGTTAATTGGAAATCTAGCCCTCACTGTACCCTAGCCCTAAAACAATATTGAGCCATAACACTAACCCTAAACATTAACCTAAACCAAACCCTAATCCTACACCTAGTTCTAAATGTATCCCTAATTTGAGTCTTAACCATAACCCTAGAAGTAACCTTGACCCTTACTCGGACCCTAACAATAACCTTAGCTCTAAACATTGACCTAACTCTAACCCTATCACTAGCCCTAATCGAAATCCTAGTTCTTTCATTAGCTGTAGCCCTAACGCTAATACAAATCCTAGCCCTATTCCAAGCCATAAACCTAGGTTTAATCAATAACCTAATGCTAACCCTAACCATAACCCTAACTCTACCTCTAACCCTATCCCCTACCCTAAGCTAAACCCTCACCCTAATGCTACCCTAGTCCTAAACATAATCCTTAGCCTACCTCAAACCCTATCTCTATTACTAGTCCTAATCCTAGCCCCCATTTTAGCTCTAACCCTGACCCTTATTCTGACCCTAACACTAACCCTAGTTCTAAACCTGACAGTAACTCAAAAGCAACCCTACCCCTACCCCTACTGGTAAACCTATACCTAAACCTAACAGTAACACTAGCACTAGACCAAACCTAATCCTAAATAGAGTCATAAGTATACCCCTAGCACTAAACAAAAAGCTAGCACTAGCCCTAACAATAACTGTTAACCTAACGTAAAGACTAACTCTATCCCTAGACCCAAAGTTAGTCCTAAATTTGGCCTTCACCCTAAACCTAATCTAACCTAAACAATGACAACTACCCAAAGGGAAAAAAAAAAAAAAAACTAGCTCTAAACCTTATCCTAACACAAAACCTAACTATAACATTAGACTTATCCATAACCCTAACCCTAAAACTAGCCATAACCATATCCCTAGCTCTTACATTACCCATAGCCCTAATGCTAGCCATAAATCTCAAAAAAAAAATCATAGCCCTTATCCTAGTCCTAAATCTAGCCCCTATTGTAACCCTAACCATAAGCCTAGACCTAAACCTTACCCTAAACCTCACCCTAAACCTAATTCTAGTTCAAACTCTAACCTTAATCCAAACATAACCCTAACCCTAAAGCTAACATTAGCCCTGACTCTTACCCTAACCTTCATGCTAGGCCTAATCCTAGCTCAAATGTTAAAAATTACCCCAAAACCTAACCCTGACATTAACTCTAGGCCAAACCCTAACCCTAGTCCTAATTCTAACCTAAACCCTAGCCCTAAACTTAGCACTAATCCTATCCATTACTCTAAAGATAAGCCTAACCCAAAGGCTAACCCTAGGCCTAATGCTAACACTATTGCTAACACTAACCCTATTCATTAATCTAAACCTAACCTAAATCTTAAACCTAAACCTATTGATTATCCTAACCCGAACACTAAAACTATCCCTAATGCTAATTCAAGCCCTAACCCTAAATCTTAAACTAAACCAAACCCTACTCAATCCCTGACCCTAATAATACACCTAGCTTTAAACTTGTCCCTTAACCAAAACCCAACCCTTACACTAGACCTAGCCATAACCTAACCCTAAAATTAACCATTACTATAAACCCAGACATGACATTAACCCCAGCCGAAATCCTAGCCCTAACTCTAACACAAACACTAGTCTTCATCTTAGGCCTATACCTAGACTTAATACTATCCCAAACCCTAACTCTAGCCCTAACTCTAATTTTAACTCTCGCCCTAGACCTGAACTTAAGTATAACCGCATCCTTTCCCCTAACCCTATCACAAACCCTAAAACTAACACTAACCATAGCTCTAGCCCTAATTGTATGCCTAACCCTAACACTAATCTTAGCACTAATCCTAGCCCTTGGCCTAAGACTAAGTCTAACTCTCCCACAGCCCTATTTCTAGTTCTAACCCTATCCATTACAATAAACCTAACACAAGGCCTAACCTTAGCCCTAACCCTAGCCCTAGACCCTACCCTTGATCTAACCATAACTCTACATTTGACCCTAAACCTAAGCCTAATCCTCAACCTACCACTAGACCTAACACTATCGCTGATTCTAAATCTAGCCATAACCCTAGCCTTATTCCTTAAACAAAACTGAGTCATTGTCTTAACCCTAAATGTTAACCTAACCAAACCCTAACCCTAAACCTAGCCATAAATTTCTAGCTCTAATTTATGTCCTTGTCCTAAAATTAACCATGACTCTGACTTTTATTCCATCACTAACCTTAATTCTAAATATCACACTACCCCTAATGATAGTGCTAACACTAGATCTATACCAAATACTAACTGTAAACATAACCTTACTTCTTATAGTAGCCTTAGCCCTAACCCTAGCCCTAAACCTAACAGAAAAACTAGCCCTAATCTGAGTCCTAGCCATAGAAGTAAACCTAAACCTAAACCTAGTCTTATTCCTAAACCTAACCCTAGACCTAGCCCTATCCCTGGCTCTAACTCTATCACTTACCCTTAGCCAAACCCTGTTCATAATGCTAAATTTAGTCCTAATCCTAATCCATAGCCTAATGCAAACCCTAACTCTATTACTACTCCTAACTCTAGCCTTCATTCTAGCTCTAACCCTAACTCAAGTCCTTACCCTAACATAAACCCTCAGTCTAAATCTGACCCTAACCATAAACCAAACCCTAAAACAAGCCCTACCACTAAACTTATACCAAAACCTAACCCTAACACTAGCCCTAGACCTAAGTGTATTCCTAAGTATAGACAAAATTCTATACCTAGACAAAAAAAAAAAAAAAACCCTGAGCACTAGCCCCACCATAATCCTTAACCTGAAGCAAACACTAACCATATCCCTAGACCTAACTGTAGTCCTAATTTTGGTTTTCAACTTAAACCTAACTCTAACCTGAACACTGACCCTAACACTTACACTAAACCTAGCTCTAAACCTGAACCTAACCCAAAAATTAAACCTAACCCTAGATATAGCCATAACTCTAACCCTAAAACTAGCTCTAATCAGAACCCTAGATCTTACATAACACATAGCCTTAACCCTGGGCCTAATCCTAAAACAAAACCTAGCCCTAATCAGAGGCCTAAACCTACCCTAAGCATAACCATAATCCTAAATATAGTCCTAACCCTAACCCTCGCCTTACACATAACCGTAGCTCAAAGCTAATCTTCAGCCTAAACATAACCCTAGCCCTATTACTCAACATAAACCTAACCTTAGCCCTAATACTAACCTTAACTCTAGTACTAACAATAGCTCTAACCCTAACATTACCCTAACTCTAACCCTAATAATAACACTAGGCCAAAACCTAACCGTATCCCAAACTCTAATCATAAACCTAACCCTCGACCTAACCCTAAACCTAACCCTTGCCATAAACTTAACCTTAACCCTTACCATTAATCAAAATTAAACTTATCCCTAAACCTAAATTTAACCATAACCTAAACTTAACCCTAAACATAATCTTACATCTAATCCAATACATTATTCTAAAACTAACCCTAACCCTAATGAAACCCTAGCCCTAAACCCAAACATAACCATAACCATAACCATAACCATAACCATAAACTAACCCAGACCTAAGAATAAACCTAGCACTCCCCCTAGCCCTAAACATAGCTTAATCCCTAATCCTTACCCTAAGCATAACGCTAACTCTATCCCTAATCCTTACACTAAACCTAGCCCTTATCATAGCCCTAATTTAGACCTATTCCTAACCCAAAACCTAACCCTAGAATTAAGACTAACTATAATTCTCACACAAGAACTATCCCTGCTTCTCACTCTATCCTTTACCATAACTCTAAACCAAGCTCTAAACCTAGATTTAACCCTTGCACTATCCTTAGCCCTGACACTAACTCTGGATAGAAACCTATCTCTAATAATAACCCTAACGCAATGCCTCAGCCTAACCATGAAACTAGCTCTAACCCTAATGCTGATTCTAAAATTAGCCCTAACCCTAGCCCTATCCCTAAAATAATACTGAGCCATACCCCTAACATTAACCCTTAACCTACAACAAACCCTAACCATACACCAGCCCTAACCCTAGTCCTAATTAGAAACCTAACCTTAACTCTAAACATAACCATGACCATGCTCACATCCAAACACTAAACCCAGCTCTAAACATCACCCTAACCTTAAACCTAACCCCAACACTAGAACTAGCCCTAAACCTAACCCTAATACTAACCCTAATTGTAACCCTAATTCTTACAATAGCCGTAACCATAACACTACACATAACCCTAATATAAAACTAGGCCTAATCAAACCCTAACACGAGTGTTAACCCTAAACCTAACCCTAACCCTGGTCCTAACCCTCAATCTAACCCTATCCCTTACCCTAAGCCAAACCCTCACCCTAATGCTAACTGTATTCTTAGCACTAATCCTTAGCCTAACCAAAATATTAACTCTTTAAATAGTCCTAACCCTAGCCTTCATTCTAAATCAAACCATAACCCAAACCCTAACACTATCCCTGAACTTTATTCTGACTCTAACACTAATCTTAGGTGTAAATCTAAAACTAACCCTAAACTGAATCCTAACACTATCCCTACTGGTAAACTTATACATAAACCTAACCCTAATACTAGCTCTAGACCTAAACCTAATCCTAAATCTAGCCATAACTATAGCTCTATACCTAAAGTCAAACTAGACGTAGACTTAACAATAACCCTTAACCTAACCCAAACTCTAACCCTACCTCTATACCTAAACCTAGGCCTAATTCTGGCTTTAACCCTAACCATTACCCTATCTGAAAGTCTCTGACACTAATACTAACCCTAGCTCTCAACTACACTCTAACCCTGAAACTAACCCTATAACTATACCTAGTCCTAGCATTATCCATAAAACTAGTCCTAATAATTACACTACTCCTTAGATTAGCCATAGCCCTAACCTATTGCAAAATCTAGCCCTAATTCAAGCCCTACCTTAGCTTTAAACCTAAAGATAATCCTGACAATATCCCTAGCCTTAACCATAACCCTAAGCCTAACCCTAGACCTAATCCTAACCATAAACATAGCCCTAACCCTAGCTCTAACCCTATTCATTAACCTAAGATAATTATAATCCTTATGCTAACCCTAGGTGGAACCCTAATCCTAGCATTAGCCTTACCCTGTCCATTAACCTGCACCTAACCTGAACCCTAAACCTAACTCTGTCATTACTCAATATCTAAACATAAGACAAATTTGAGCCCTAAACCTAATCTTTAACCTAAAAAACCCTAACCTTGACCCTGACTCAAATAATACTTATAGCTCTAAACCTGAACCTAACAAGAAACCTAAACTTTACAATAGACCTAGCCAGAAGCCTAACCCTAAATCTATCCCTAACCATCCCCTAAACCTGACATTAGTCCTAGCTCTAATCCTAACCCTAACCCTAAACTTATCTCACATCCTAGCCATGAACCTCACCTTAATCATAACCCTAACCCTAAAGTTAACAATAACCTTAATCCTAATGCTCGTGTTAGTCCTAAAACTAGGTATATTCCCATCCCTTACCCTAACCCTAATCCAAAATCTAACACTAAACCTAACCCTAACTCTAGGCCTAACGCTAACACTAACCCTAGCCCTAATCCAAGCCCTAATTTAGGCCTATCCCTAAACCTAACCCTAGCCCTAAGACTAACTCTAACTCTCTAAATAGCCCTATACCTATTTCTAAACCTATCCCTTACAATCATCATACACCTATCCCTAAACATAGCCCTACCTTAGCCCTATACTTAGCCCTATGTAAAAAACCTAGATCTTAACCTAAATCTAAATTTTACCCTAATCCTAAGACTAAATCTAGCCATAACTCTACTCTTATCCTTAATCCTTAACCTAAGCCTAAATCTCACTCTTGCACTAGCCCAAACCATAAGACTAATCTTAAAACTAGCCCTAACCCTACCCCTAACCCTAAAACAAAACTGAGTCATTGCACTAACCTTAGCCCTTAACCTAAACCAAACCCTAACCCTACACCTAGCCCTAACCCTATCACTAATTATAGATTAACCCTAACCTGAAAACTTACCCTTACCTGACTCTGACCCTAACACTAACCCTGGCTCTAAACATCATCATCACCGTAAACCTAACCTTAACAGTAGACCTGGACCTAACTCTAAAACTATAACTAGCTGTAATCATAAACCTACATCATACATTAGCAATAGCCTTAACCCTAGCCATAAACTAACCCCAAACCTAGCCATAATCCGAGTCCTAAACCTAGGTTTAGCCCTAAACTTAAACTTAACACTAACCCAAAAACTAGCCCTAATCATATACATAACACTAGCAGTAACCCTAGGGCTAACACTGTCCATTACCATAATGATAACCCTAACCCTTCTGATAACCCTAGGCCTAACACTAACCCTATATATTACATTAAACCAAACCTAAACCCTAAACCTAATCCTGTCATTACCCTAACCCTAAGTCTAACACTAATTCGAGCCCTGAACCAAAACACTAACTTAACCCAAACCCTAATCCTGACCCTAATCATAGAAATAACTCTAGATCTAAACCTGACGAAACCAAAAACATAACCATTATATTGGACCAAGCCATAAACCTGACACTAAATCTAGCCTTAAATGTAACCATAGACCTGATATTAGCCATAGCCCTAATAGTATCCCTAAGCCTAAAACAAATACTAGTCCTCATTGTAGCCCTAAACATAGCCTTAATCATCACCCTAACCCTAACCCTAGTTCTAACCCTAATATTAACCTTTGCCCTTGCCCTAAACCTGGATATAACCACATCCTTACCCTAAACTAAACCTTAACTATAACCCTAACCCTAATGGTAGCCCTTGCCATATTCTTAGCCCTAGCACTAACCCTAGATCAAAACCTAACTCTAAATCTAACCATAACTTGATGCCTAAGCCTAATCATAAAACTAGCCCTAACCCTAGCCCTAACATAACCCTAGCCTTAATTCAGCCATACCCCTAAACCTAACCCTAACCCTAGCCTAAGACTAACTCTAACTCTCACACTAGCCCTATGATTCATTCTAACACTGTCTCTTACAGTAACACTAACCCTAGCCCTAACCCTAGTGCTAACCCTTGCCTTATTCTTATCCCTAAAACTAACCTTAGTTAAAACGTAACTCTAAATCTAGCCTAACCTGAATTCTAAGCCTAACCCTAAGACTAGCCAAAACCATAACACTAATCCTAAAACTGGCCCTAAACCTAGCCCTAGCCCTAAAACAAACCGAGCCATAGCTCTAACCCTAACAAATAACCTAAACCAAACCCTAAACTTATACCTAGACCTAAACATAGCCGTAATTTGAGTTGAAAGCCAAACCCTAAAACTACCTCTGAACCTGACACTGAGCCTAACACTTCAAGCTTTAAACATCACCCTAACCCTAAACCTAACCCTAACACTAAACCTAGCACTAAAACCCTAAAATTATCCCTAATTTTAAACCTAGTACTTACATTGGCTGTAACCCTAACTCTAGTCCTAACATAATGCAAAACCTATCACTAATAAGAGCCCTAACCCTAGATTTAAACCTAACGTAACCCTAACACAAGCCTTAATTATAACCATAACTATAGCCTTAAACTGATCTCTAACTCTATCCATTACCATAACCATAACCATAACCATAGTGATAAGACTAGGCATAAACCTAACCCTACCCAAATTCTAACCCTTCCATTATCCTAATCCTAACCTGAATCTTAAACCTAACCCTATCATTACCCTAACCCTAATCCTAAAACTAATTCAAGCCCAAACCTGAAACCTTAACCTATCCCAAACCCTAACCCAGACCTTGACCCTAATAATACCCCTAGCTCTAAACTTGACCATAATCCAACACACAACCTTTGGCCTAGGTGTAGTCATAAATCTAATACTAAAACTATCTTTAATCATAATTCTGGACCTGAAATTAACCCTAGCCCTAAACCTAGCCATAACCCTAAAAACACATCTATCTCTCATCCTAGCCCTAAACCTAGCCTCAATCATAACTCTAACTCTAGCCCTACACCTAACCCTAATTCTAACCCTCACCCTACATCTAAACCTAGTTATACTGTCATCCCTTACCCTAAATTTAAAACTAACCCTAATCCCAAACCTAGGCTTAAGCTAAACACAAAACCTACCCCTAATCCTAGCACTAGTTTAGCTCTATCTCTAACCCTATCCTAACCCTAGCCCTAAGACTAACTCTAACTCTTGTCTTAGCCCTATTTCTACTTCTGTCCATATCTGCTACCATAAACCTAACACTAGCCCTAACAGTTGCACTAAAGTTGGTCCCAGCATTAAACCCTAATTCTAAATCTAACCTTAAACCTAAGCCTAAGCCTAACACTAACACAAGCCCTAATCCTAATGATAATCATAAAAGTAGCCATAACCCTAAACCTAGCAACGAACCAAAACTGAATGATAGCTCTAACCCTAAACCTTAACTTAAACCAAACACTAACACTACACCTATACTTAAATCAAGCCCTAATTTGAGTCCTAAGCCTCACCTTAAAACTAATCCTGATGCTGACTCATATTCTAACACTCACCCTAGCTCTAAACACTGCCCTAAATTCAAACCAAACACTAACATTAACAATAGCCCTAATTTGAGACTTAACATTAACCCTAAAACTAACCCTGACCTAGACTCCTATCCTAACAAGAATCATAGCTATAAATATTACCCTAACCTTAAACCTAACCCTAGCACTAAAACTACCCCTAACCCTAACCCTAAAACTAACCATAATGGCAATCCTAGTTCTTATATTAGCCATTGCCCTGATCCTAGCCCTAACCCAAACACAAAAACGAGTCCTAAACAGAGCTTTAAAGCTAGCTTTAACTATAACTCTAACCATAACAATAGCACTAACTCTATATCTAAATCAATCCCTTACCCTAATTGAAACCCTAAACCTAAGAGCAACCCTAGACCTGTCCCAAGTCTTTAGAATAACCAAAACCCTAACCCTATTAATAGTCCCAACCATAGCCTTCATTTTAGACCTAACACTATCCCAAACCCTAACCCTAACTCTGACCCTTATTCTGACCCTAACACTAAACCTAGGTCTAATCCTAACCCAAACCCTAACCCAAAATTTACCATAATACTAATTCTAGACCTAACTCTGAACCTAAATCCCTGCCTAGCACTAATCATAGTTCAGAACCTAACCCTTACACTAAATATAACCCTAAACCTAATCCTAGTTCTAACCCTCACCTTAACCATAACACAAGACCTAAACCTAACCATAACCCTAAGCCTAAACTTCACTCTAACTGTATCCATTACCCTAAAAATAACCCTTACCATAATGCTAACCCTAGGCTTAAACCTAAACTTATCACTTTCCCCAAACCTATCAATTACCCTAAACCTACCCTAAACCCTAAACCTAACCCAATCATGAAACTAACCCTAACCCTAATGCTAATTCAAGCCTTAACCTAACCTCAAACCTAAACCAAACCCTAAAAATGGCCCATGACCCTAATAATTCCCCTAGCTCTAAACTTGACTCTTACCCTACTTAACCCTTACACTAGACATAGCCATAAACCTAACCCTAAAACTATTCCTAACCTTAACCCTAGACCTGATATTAACCCTAGCCTAAATCTTAGCCCTAAATCTAACACAAACCCTAGTCCTTATCCTAGCCCTGAACATAGCCTTAATTTTATCCCTAACCCAAATGCTAGGACTAAACCTAACACTAACCCTAGCCCTAATCTTAACCCTAATATAGCCCTATCCCTAACCCCTACACTAACTCTAGCCCAAAGACTAATTCTAACTCTCACCCTAACCCTAACCCTAGTTCTAACTCTATCCCTTACTGAAACCCTAATCCTAGCCCAACCCTTAGAGTAGCCCTAGCTATATTCATAGCCCTGGACATAACCCTAGATTTAACCCTAACTCTAACTCTAAATCTAACCCTAATTCTTAACCTAAACCTAGTCCTAAAGCTAATGCTCATCCTAAAACTAGATCTAACCCTAGCTTTAGCCCTAAAACAAAACTGAGTAATAGCCATATACCTAACCCTTAACCTAAACCAAACCCTAACCCTACACCTAGCCCTAAACCTAACCCTAAAACTAAATGTGAATCTGACTCTTACCCTAACACTAACCCTCACTCTAAACGTCATCATCACCATAAACCTCCAACTAACACTAGACCTAGCCCTAACCCTAACCCTATAACTAGCAATAATCATAACCCTACTTCATACATTAGCCGTAGCCTTAACCCTAGCCCTAACCTAACCCAAAATCTATACTTAATCCGAGTCCTAAACCTAGCTTTAACCCTAAACTTATACCAAACCTTAACCCAAAACTAGCCCTAATGCTATACATAACCCTAGCCCTAATCTTATGTCTAAACCTATCCATTACCCTAAAAATAACCCTAACCCTTAAGCTAACCCTAGGCCTAACCCTAACCTATCCATTACCCTAAATGAAACCTAAACCCTAAAACTAACCCTGTCATTAACCTAAACCTATACCCTAACCTAACCCAAAACCTAACCTTGACCCTGACCCTAAAAATAAACCTAACCATAGATATAAATCTGAATCTTATCCTAAACCTATTTTTTTACTCTGGACCAAGCCATAAACCTAATACTAAGTCTAGCCCTAACTGTAGCCCTAGACCTGACATTAGTCCTAGCCCTACTATTATCCCTAAACCTAACACAAACCCTAAACATTATCCTAGCCATAAACCTACCCTTAATCATAACCCTAACCCTAACTCAAGCTCTAACCCTAATACTAACACTTGCCCTAGCCCTAAATCTAGCCAAAACCACATCCCTTACCCTAAACGTAACCCTAATTCTAATCCTAACCCTTGTTGTGACAATTGCCCTATCCTTAGCCCTAGCTTTAACACTAGATCGAAACCTAACTTGAAATCTAAACCTAACTCGATGCTTAAGCCTAAAACTAGCCCTGACCCTGATGCTAACTCTAAAACTAGCCCTAACACTAACCCTAACCCTAGCTGTAATTTAGCCATATCCCTAACCATAACCCTAATCCTAGCCTTAAGAATAACTCTAACTCTCACACTGGCCCTATCACTCATTCTAATCCTATCACTTCCCATAAACCTAACCCTATTCCAAATCCTAGTACTAACCCTTACACTATCCTTAGCCCTAGCACTGACCTTAGATAAAAACCTAACTCTAAATCTAACCCTAAACTGAAGCCTAAGCCTAATTCTAAGACTAGCCCTAACCGTAACACTAATCCTAAAAATTGCCATAACCTTAAAACTAGCCCTAAAACCAAACTGAGCCAAAGCTCTGACCCTAACCCTTAACTAAACCAAGCCCTAAACCTACAACTATCCCTAACCCCAGTCCTAATTCGAGTTCTAAGCCAAACTCTAAAACTAATCCTGACCCTTACTCTGACCATTACACTAACCTGAGCTCTAAACATCACCCTAACCCTGAACTTGAATCTAATACTAAACCTAGCATTAAAACACTAAGATTTGATATAATTATAACCCTATACTTACATTAGCCATAACCCTAACCCTAGCACTAACTTTACCAAAACCCTAGCCCTAATCATAACCATAACCCTAGCCCTAAATTGATTTCTATCTCTATCCATTACCATAACCATAAACACTAAACCTAATGCTAATTTGAGCCCTAAATTTAAACCTTAACCTATCCCAAACCGTAACACAGAACTTGACCCTAATAATACCCCTAGCTCTAAACCTGACACTAACCCTAAACCTAACACTTAAACTAGATGTACCCATAATCCTAACCATAAAAGTATCTTTAACCATAATTCTGGACCTGAAATTAGCCCTGGCAGTATTCCTAGCTCTATTCCTAAAAAAAAAAAAAAAAAAAAAAAAAAAAAAAAAAAAAAAAAAAAAAAAAAATAATCGAATCCTTTTCTTAGTCCTAAACCTAGACTTAATCATAACCCTAACTCTAACCACAGTCATAACCCTTATTCTAACCCTCACCCTACCTCAAAACATAGCTATAAAGCCATCCTTTACAACAAACTTTGCCGTAACTCTAAACCTAAATTCTAAATTCCAACTCAGAACTCTAACCCTAATTCTAACCCTTACCTTAACCATAGGCTTAAGCTAAACACTAAACCTAGCCCTAATCCTAGCCCTAATTTATCCCTATCTCTAATCCTAACCCTAACCCTAGCCCTAAGACCAAGTATCGTCTTAGCCCTATCCCTAATCCTAACCCTATACCTTACCTTAACCCTAGACCTAGCCATAACCCTTGCTGTATCCTTAGTTCTAGCCCTAACCTTAGATCTAACCCTGATTCCATATTTAACCCTAACCTAAGCCTAAGCCTAACACTAACACTAGCCCTAACCATAACCCTAGGACTAAAATAAAACAAAGTATTAGCCCTAATCCTAAACCTTAACTTAAACCAAACCCTAACACTACAACTAGACCTAACCCCATCCCTAATTCAAGTCCTAAACCTAACCTTAAATCCAACCATGACCCTGAATCATATCCTAAAACTCACCCTAGCTCTAAAGAGCTCCCTCACTTAAAACTGAACCCTAACAGTAAACCTAGCAGTAATTCGAGTCCTAACTCTAACCCTAAAACTAAGCCTGACCCTGACTCCTATTCTAACACAAACCCTAGCTATAAATAGCAACCTAACCTCAAACCTAACCCTAACACTAAAATTAATCCTATTGGTAAGCCTAGTTCTTACATTAGCCATTTCCCTAACCCTAGCCCTAAACCTAACACAAAATCTAGTCTTTATCTGAGCCCTAAACCTAGATTTAACCAAAAATCTAACCATACCAATAGCCTTCACCCTTGCTCTAAACCAATCCCTTACCCGAAGCAAAACGCTAAACCTATGGATAACCCTAGACCTCTTCCTAATCCTTAGGCTCACCAAAACACTAACCCTATTAATCGTCCTTACCCTTTTCCTCATTCTATATCTAACCCTATCCAAACCCCTAATACCAACCCTAAACCTTTTAGTGACACTACCACTACTCCTAGGTCTAATACTAACCCTAACCCTATCCCAAAACCTACTGTAATCCTATCCCGATACCTAATCATGAACCTAACTCTCAGCCTAGCCCTAACCATAGCTAAGAACCTAACCCTTACACTAAACAAAACCTTAACTCTAGTTCTAACCCTCACCCTAACCATAAATCAAGACTAATCCTAACCATAATCCTAGCCTTAACCTTAAGTCTAACCGTATCATTACCCTAAACATAACCCTTACCCTAAGGCTAACCCTAGGCCTAACACTAAACATATCACTATCCCCAAACTTATCAATACCCTAAACCTACCCTGAATCCAAGACCTAATCCAATCATTACCCTAACCCTAATGCTAATTCAAGCCCTAAACCTAAACTCAAACCTAAACCAAACCCTAACACTGACCATGAACCTAATAATTCCCCTAGCTATAAACCTCATTCTTACCTTACACCTAACCCTTACACTAGACCTTGCCATAAAACTAACCCTAAAAGTATCCCTAAGCATATCCCTTCCCTAAATAAACCCTAGCCCTAATCCTAGCCCTAAACATAGCTTTAATTATAATCCTAAACATAACACTAGGCCTAACCCTAACACTAAATCTAGCGCTAATCTTAGACCTAATTTATCCCTATCCCTAACCTTAACCCTAACCCTAGCCCAAAGACTAACTCTAACTCTCACCTTAGTCCTGACACTAGTTATAACCCTATACTTTATTGGAACCCTAATCCTATACCAAACCATAGGTCTAACATAGCCCTATTCATAGCCCTAGCAGAAACCCTAGATCTAACCCTAACTCTAAATCCAAACCTAACCCTTAGCCTAAACCTAAACATAACCCTATCCCTATCCCTAAGTCTAATCCTAAAACTAGCACTAATCCTAGCCCTAAAACAAAATCAAGCCATAGACCTAAATCTAACCCTTAATATAAACTAAGCCCTAACCCTACACTTAGCCATAACTCTAGCCTTAATTTGAGATTTAAGCCAAACCCTAAAAATAACCGTGACCCTGACTCTGACCTTAACACTAACCCTAGCTCTAAACATCACCCTAACCCTATACCTAAACTTAACAATGGACCTAGCTCTAACCCTAACCCTAAAATTAGCCCTAGTCAAAACCCTGGTACTTACATTAGCCATAACCCAAAACCTAGCCTTATTCTTAGCTCTATCCCTAGATTTACCCCTAACCCTAACCCTATCATTAATCATAACTATAACCCTAGCCATATCCCTAGATTTAACCTTAACCCTAACCCTAAGCCTAACCCTATAAGTAATCATAACAATAACACTTGTGGTACCCCTGTCTCTAACCCTATCCTTTACCCTAACCATAACCCTAACCCTAATGCTAAACATGGGCCTAAACCTAACAATATCCCTAATCCTAACCGTATCCATTAACTAAAACCTAACCTGAAACCTAAACCTAACACTATCTTTACCCTCATTTTAACTCTAATGTTAATTCGAGCCCTAACATTAAACCTTAACCTATCCAAAACACTAATTGTGACCTTGATCCTAATAGTACCCTTAGCTTTAAACATGACCCTAAAGCTAAACCTAACCCTTAATCTAGGTGTAGCCATTAACTTAACCCTAAAACTATTTTTAACCATAACACTAGACCTCAAATTAGCCCTAGCTGTAATCCTAGTCCCAAACCTAGGCTTAATCCTAACCCGAAGCATAACCCGAGTCCTAACCCTAATTCTATTCCTTGCCCTAGACTTAAATCTACATATAACCTCATCCTGTACCCCCAAACTAACCATAACCCTAAACCTAACCCTAACCCTCGCATAAACCTGGGCCTAACACAAAGCCTAGTGCTAATCCTAGCCTTTATTTAATCGTATCCTAACGCTAAACAGCGCCATAAGTCTAACTCTAACTCTTGCCCTAGCCCTAGCCTTACCCCTAGTTCTATACTTTGCCTTAATGCTAACCCTAGATCTAAGCCTAAGTCTAAATCTAAACCTAACTTTAAATTTAAACGTAACAATAAGCCTATACCAAACCCTAATACTACCCCTAACCATAACGCTAATCCTAAAACTTGCCCTATCCCTATCCCTAGCCGTAAACTAAAACCAAGCCATAGCTCTAAACCTAACCTTTAATCAAAATCAAACTCTAACCCTACAACAAACACTAAAACTAACTTTAAAACTAACCCTGACCCTAACACTAATTCTAGCTCTGAAAATCACCCTAACCTTAAATTAACCCTAACACTATATCTAGCCTTAACCTAACCCTAAAACAAGCCTTAATCATAACCCTAGTTCATACATTGTCCTAACCGTAGCCCTAACCCTAACACAAATTCTACCCCTAATCTGAGCCTTAACCCTAGCTTGAACCCTAATACTAGCTTTAACCATAACCCTAACACTAGCCATAACCCTAACTCTAAATGTATTTCTTACACTAAGCCAAACCCTAACACAAATGCTAACCCTAGTCCTAATCCTAATCCTTAGCCTAATTTAAACTCTAACTGTAATACTAGAGTTATAACTAGCCCTCATACCACCTCTAAACCTAACCCTCACCCTTATCTGACCCTAAGAGTAACCCTAGGTCTAAACTTGACCCTAACCTTAAAGGAAACCCTAACACTTGCCCTACTGGTAACCCTATACTTATACCTAAGCCTAACACTAGACCTAGACCCCAAACTAATCCTAAACATACCTATAACTCTAGCCCTAGACCTAAACAAAAACCTATCACTAACCCTAACGATAACCCTTAACCTAAACTGAACACTTACCCTACCCCCAGACCTAAACCTAGTCCTTATTCTGGCTCTGAACCTAACCCTAACCCTATCTCCAAAACTGACCCTGATTCTAACACTGAACCTAGCTTTAAACATGACACTAACCCCAAACCTAGACCTAACACTAGAACTAGCCATAACTCTAACCCTAAATGTAGCCCTAACACAACCCTAGCTGTTACATTGCCCATAGTTCTAACACTAGACCTAAACCTAACACAAAACCTAGCCCTAATCCTAGGTCTAAACTTAGCTCTAAGAATAACCCTCAGCCTAACCCTAGCCCTAAATTTAGGCCTAACCTAAGGCTCACCTTAGACGTTACCCTAACTCCAAGCCTAATCTGTACACTAAACATAGCCCTAGCTCTATTCTAAACCCTAACTCTAACCCTATCCCTAATCCTAACATTAAACCTAGCCTGAACTTTAACTCTAAGCATATCCATTACCCTAACCCTAATCCTAACCCTAATTAAAACCCTATCCCTAACACTAAACCTAAATCTAACCATAAATGTAAACCTAGACCTAAACTTAAACCTAACCCTTGCCCTAGCCATAACCCTAGCATAAACACTAAACCTTATCATAACTTAATCATAACCCTATCCCTAAACCTAACACTTACCCTAACCCTAAAACTTACCCTAAATCACACCCTAGCACTATCTCTAAACCTAGACCTAACCTTATACTTAATCCAAACCAAAACCTAGCCGTACCCCAAGCTCTAAACCTATCCATTACACTAAACATAACCCTAACTCTAATGCTAACACTAACCCAATTATTATACCTAGCCCATCCATTACCCTAAACCTGAACTGAAACCTAAACTAAACCTTATCCATTACCTTAACCATAAACCTAAACCTAATGCTAATTCGAGACCTAACACTAAAACTTTAGCTAAACCAAAAGGCTAACCCTGACCCTGACTCTGACCCTAATAATAACCATAGCCCTAAAGCTGACCTTTAACCTAAACCTAACTGTTACAATACACCTAGCCATAACCCAACCCTAAAACTATCCTTAACATTAACCCTAGAACTTATATTAGCCCAGGACCTGGTCCTAGCCATAGCCCTAACAGAAACCCTAGCCCTTAACCTAGCCCTAAACCTAGCCTTAATCCTAAACTGAACAATAAACCTAGGCCTAATCCGAATTCTAACACTAACCCTAGCCCTAAAGCTAGCTATAACCCCACCCATTACCTTAAACTTAACCTTAACACCAATGCTAACCCTAAATCTAGCCCAACCTCTTGGTCTAAACCCAACACTAACCATAGCCTTAATACTAGTCCTAATTTAGCTTTAACCCTAAAATACTAACCCTAGCCTTAATCCTAGCCCTAATTTAGCCCTAACCCTAACCCTAACTCTAGCCCTAATCGTAGCCCTAATTTAGCCCTAACCCTAACACTAATTCTAAGACTACTACTATGACTAACTCTAAATCTCACCCTAGCTGAATCCCTACTTCTAAGCATATTCGTTACCATAATCCTAACCCTAGCCCTAACCCTAGATCTAACCATAACTCTAAAACTAACCCTAACACTAACCCTAAACCTCAACCAAACACTAGCCCTAACCCTGATGCTAATCCATAATCTAGCCATAACCCTAGCCCTAGCTCTGGCCCTAAAACAAAGCCAACCTATATCCCTAACCTTTAAATTAAACCGAACCCTAACTGTAAAACTAGCACTAACTTTTCCCTAATTCGAGTTCTAACCCTAACCCTAAAACTAAACCTGACTCTGACACTGACCCTAACAAAAATCCTTGCTCTAAACATCACCCTAACCCTAAATGTTACCATAACACTAGACCTAGCCCTAACACTAACCCTAAAACTAGCACTAATTGTAACACTAGTTCATATATTAGGCATAGCTTTAACCCTAGGCCTAACCAAACCCAAAACCAAGCCCTAATCCAAGCCTTAACCCTAGCTTTAACCTTAACAATAAACCTAACCCTAAACCAGAACCTAGCCCTAAACCTTACCCTAACACTAGCCAGAATTCTAATCATAACCCTAACCCTATCAGTATCTCTAATCCTATCCATTACCCTAAAAATTACCATAACTCTAATGGTAACCCTAGGCCTAATCCTAAACTTATCCCTAATCCTAACCTATTTCATTAACCTAAACATAACATGAACCCTAAACCTAACCCTATCATTACCCTAACCCTAACTCTATTGCTAATTTGAGCACGGACCCTAAACTTTAACCTAACTCAAACCCTAACTCTAACACTTCCCATGATAATATACCTAGCTCTAACCCTGACCCAACCCCTAAACCTAAAATTATACTAGACCTAGCCATAAACCTAACCCTAAAATTATCCCTAACCATAACCCTAGACCTCACATTGCCCTAACACTAATCCTAGCCCTAACCCTAACACAAACCCTAACTCTCTTATAATTCTAATGAAACCCTAGCCCTAACCCTAATTTTTACTTTCGCCCTAGCCCTATCCCTAGCTCTAACCCCATCACTATCACTAAACTTAACCCTAAGAATAAGATTAACCCTGGGGCTAAACATAACCATAAACCTAGCCTTATTTATAGCCCTAATTAAGCCCTATACCTAACGAAACACTAAGCTTAGCCATAACTCTCAATCTCACCCTGGTCCTAATCCTAGTTCTAACCCTATCCCTACCATAACCTTAATTTTAGCCATAAACCAAGACCTAAAAATACCTCTATCCTTAGGCCTAGACCTAACCCTAGATTTAATCCTAAATATAAATATAACTTAAACCTTAATCCTAAACCTAAACCTAACCCTAAACCTAATGCTAAGCCTAAAACTAGCCCTAACCATAGCCCTAGCCCTAAAAAAACCCCGAGCCACAGCCCTAAATTTAAAACTTAACCTAAACCAAAACCTAACCCTTCACCTAGACGTAACCCAGCCCTGATTCGAGTCCAAACCATAACCCTAATACTACCCCATACATTACCCTATATCTAAACCTAACCATGCCACTAGTCCTAAATTAAACCTAATCCTAAATCTAGCCATATCTTTAACCAAGACCTAAACAAAAACCTAGCCCTAGTTCTAATGATAACCCTTAATCTAAGCCAAACACTAACCTTATCTTTAGACCTAACCAATCCTAATTCTGCCTCTAGCCTTAACACTAACCCTAATCCAAACACAGACTCTTACACTAACTCTAGCTATAAAACTGACCCTAACTGAAACCTAAAACTAGCCATAACCGTATGCATAACCATTACATTACCATAGCACTAAAATTAGCTCTAAACCTAACACAAAACCTAGCCCTAATCCTAGGCCTAAATCTAGCCCAAAGCATAACCCTAACCCTAACCTAACTTTATCCCTTACCCTAAGCCTAACCCTCACGCTAACCCTAACCCTCGCCTTAGACCTAAACCTAGATAAAACCCAAAAACCAAACCCTAAATATAACCCTAGCCCTATCCCTAAACCTAATCCTAATCCTAGCCCTAATCATAATGTTAACACTAGCCATAAACCGAACCTTAACCCTAATGATAATCCTAGCTCTAATACTAATTGTAAACCTTATCCTAGACCTAACCCTAAACATAACCCCGACCATAGCCTTAACCCTAGATAAAACTCTCTTACTTTAACACTAATCCTAGCCCAAACCCTAACACTAACCCTAAACCTAAAACTACCCCTAACCCTAACCTGACATCTAACCCTATCCATTACCCTAACTCTAATGATAATCTTAGCCCTAACCCTAATACTAACCCTAAACCTAAAACTACCCATATCCCTAACCTGACATATAACCCTATCCATTAACCTAACTCTAAAGCTAACCTTAGCTCTATCCATAACACTAACCCTAACCTTATCCATAAATCTAACCCTAGATATAATCCTAAACCTAACCCTCACATTAGCACTAACCCTAGCTCAAAATCTAACCTGTACCCAGCTAAATCTTAACCCAAACCCTAACCCTAGCCCTATCCGTAACACTAACCCTAACTCTAACCCTAATCCTATCCAAAACCCTAGCCCTAACCCTAGCTCTAATGCTATTCATTACCCTAAATATAACTCTAAACCAAATGCTAACCCTAGGCCTAACCCTAATCCTATTACTAACCGTAACCCTATCAATTACCCTATTCTTAACCTGAATACTAAACCTAAACCTATCCATAAACCTAACCCTAATTCTAACCCTAAAACTAATTTGAGCCCTAACCCTAATAATTAATCCAACACAAACCCGAAATCTGACCCTGATCCTAAATATACACCTTACTCTTAACCTGGACCTTACCCTAAACCTAAATTTAGACCTAGCCATGAACCTAATCTTATAACTATCACTAGCTGTAACCCTAAACTTGATATTATCCCTATGCATAAAACTTGCCCTAACCCTAACACAAATCCTAGCCCTCATCCTAACTCCAAATCTAGCCTTAATCCTAACATAAACCTATCCCTATACTAAACCTAATTCTAATCATCACCATAGCCCTAAACCTATCTATAACCCCATACCTTCCTCTAAACGTTACCCTAAACCTAATCCTAAACATAGCCCTAACCCTAGGCCTAACCCTATCACCAATCCTAGACATATTCTTACCCCTAATTTAGCCCTAACCCTAAACCTAACCCTAGCCTTAAGAATAGTTCTATCTTTCTAGCTGTATTCCTAGTTCTAAGCCTATCATTTACCATAACCCAAACACTAGACCTAACCTTAGCTTTAACCCCAGCCATAGGCCTAGCCCTAGATTTAACCATAACTCTAAATGTACCCCTAAGCCCAAACTCACCCTATCACTAGCAATAACACTAACATTAATTTTAAAACGACCCTTAACTTTAGCCTTAGCCCTAAAACATAACGAGCCATAGCACTAACCCTAACCATTAACCTAAACCAAATCGTAACCCTACATCTAGCCCTAAGCCTACCCCTAATTCGAGTCCTATCCCCAACCACAAAACTAGCCCTGACATTGACTCTGAACCTAACAGTAACCCTAGGTAAAAACATCACACTGAACTTAACGCTAACCATAAAATTAGACTTAGCCCTAACCATAACCCTAATATTAGCCCTAATCATAACCCTAGTTCTTAAATTAGCTGTATCCCTAACACTAGCCCTAGAGTAACCCAAAATCCAGCCCTAATGTGAACCATAATCCTAGCTTTAACCCTAACTCTAAACCTAAACCAAGTCTTAACCGTACCCTAAATCGAACCCTAACTTTAATCTTTGCACTAACCCTAAACCTAACACTAACCATAACCCTAGCCCCAACCCTAGCTCTAACCCTATCCAAAACCTAACCCTAACCCTAACCCTAATCCTAACCCTAACACATTCTCTAACCCTAGTCTCTCCATTACCCTAAACATAACTCTAACCCTAAACCTAACCAAAGACTAAACCTAGACGTAACACTAACCCTAAAACCAGCCCTAATTGTAACCCTAGTTCATACACTAGCCATAGCCCTAAAGCTAACACAAAACCTAGCCCTAATCTGAGCCCTAACACTAGCTTTAACTCTAAACCTAGCCCTAACACTAACCCAAATGCTAACCCTAAGCCTAGCATTTACCCTAGCCCTAACCTTAGTGCTAACCCTATCCCTTACCCTAAGCCAAACTCTAAACCTAAAGCTATCCTAGTCATAAACATAATCTTTAGCTTAACTCAAACCCTTACTCTATAACAATCCAAACACTAGCCCTCAATCTGGCTCTATCCCTATCCAATACCCTAAATCTAACTCTGACGCTTATTCTGACCCTAACACTAACCATAGGCCTAAACCTTACACTAACCCTAAACCGAATCTTAACATTGACACTACCTGTAACCCTATACCTAAACCTAACCCTAACACTAGACCTAGACCTACACTTAATCTTTCATCTAGTGATAACTCTAGGCCTAGCCCTAAGCAAAAACTTTGTCCTAGCCCTAATAATAACCTTTAATCTAACCCAAACACTAAGACTACCCCTTGACCAAACCCTAGTCCTAATGCCTACCATAACAATAAACCTATCCCTAACCCGAACACTGACATTTACCCTAACACAAACCCTAGCTCTAAACCTTATCCTAACAAAAAACATAACCCTAACACTAGACCTAGCCATATCATTAACCCTGAAACTAACCATCACCATAGGCCAAAACCTACCTCTAACTCTATCCATTTCCCTAACCCTAACCATAAACCTAATGCTAACCCTAGCCCTAACCCTCACACTGAATCTAACCCCAATCCTCATCCTAGTACAAACACTAGCTCAATTCCTAAGCCTTAAACTTAACCTAACCCTAACAATACCCATGGCCTAAACCCAAACCTAACTTTAAACTTAGCCCTAATCCTAACCTTAACTGTATCATTAACCCTAGCTCTAAATCTACATATTACCCTAATTCTAACCCTAAATTAATGATAACCGTAGCCCTAACTCTAACTCTAACCCTACCCATTACCCTAACCATAACCCTAAACTTGATGATTACCCTAGCCCTTATTCTAAATCTACCCTAACCCTAACCCTAGACATAACCATAAACCTAACCTTTGCCATAGAGCTAACCCTTGCTCAAACCCTAACCATTACCCTAAACCTAATCCTAAACCTATCCCTAACCCTAACCTTAAGCCGAAACCTAACCCTAACCCTAACCCTAACATGACATCAAACACTATCCAATACCCTAAAAATAATGATAACCCTAGCCCTAAACTTAACACTAACCTTGACCCTAACCATAACTATAACCTGGACCTAACCTTAAAACTAACCCTTGCCCTAGCACTAATGCTAGCTCAAACTCTAAATCATACCTAAACCTAAACTTAACCCTAACCCTACACCTAACCCTAACTCTAGCCCTAATACTAAACATAACCCTAGCCTTAACCCTATTCATTACCCTAAGCACAACCATAAACCTAAGGCTAATCCTAGGCCTAAACCTAACCCTTTTTCTAACTCTAACACTATCAATTACACTCCTCCTAACATGAACCCTAAACCTAAACCTATCATTACCCTAACCAAACCTTAATGCTAATTCAAGCTCTAAACCTAAACCCTTACCTAAACCAAACCCTAAACCTCAATCTGACACTAATAAAATCCCTAGCTATAAACCTGAACCTTACCCTAAACCTAACCCTTATACTAGACATAGCCATAAATCTAACCCTCAATCTATCCCTAATGTAAGCCTAACCTTTGCCATAAAGCTAACCCTAATTCTTGCTATAACCCTGAAAGCTACCTAGGCCTAATCCTAGCCCTAAACCTAGCCTTATTAATAAATCAAACCATAAAACTAGCCCTAACCAAAATTCTAACGTTCGACCTAGCCCTAAACCTAGCTCTAACCCCATACCTTTCCCTAAACCTAATCCTATCCCTAAACCTAAACTTAAGCCTAAAACTAGGCCTAACACTAACATGAATGCTAGACCTAATCCTAGCCCTAATTTAGCCCTAACCCTAACCTAACCCTATCCCTAAGACTAACTCTAAATCTTGCCCTAGTTCTATTCCTAGTTCTAACCTTATTCCTTACCATAATCCTATTACTTGCCTTGCATTAGCCCTAACTCTAGCTCTAGCCCTAATCCTATATCTAACCCTAACTCTAAGTCTAACCTTAACCCTAAGCTAAACCTCTCACTAACACAAGCCATAACAGCTATGCTAATCCTAAAACTAGCCCTACAAAACAACCGAGCAATAGCCCTAACCCTAACTTTAACTTAAACCAAACCCTAAGCCTACACCTAGCCCTAAACCTGGCTGTAATTCGAATCCTATCCCTAACCCTAAAACAAACCCTGACCATGACTGTGACCCTAAAACTAACCCTACCTCTAAACATCACTCAAAACCTAAACCTAAACCTAACCCTAGACCTAGCCCTAGCCCTAACCCTAAAAATACTTCTAATTGTAACACTAATTCTTACATTAGCTCTAACCCTAAACATAGCCCTAACCTAACCAAAAACCTATACCTAATTGGAGCCCTAACCATAAACATAAACTTTAACCCTATCCATAACCCTAATTCTAGCCCTAACCCTTACCCTAACCCTAACACTTGCCATAACCCAAAACCTAACCCTAACCCTAGCCTTAATTCTAACCATAAACCTAGCCCAAACCCAGCTGTAACCTTATCCATTACCCTAATCCTCATCCTAAACCTAATGCTAACCCTAGGATAACCCTAAACCTATTCCTAACCCTAAACCTACACATTACCCTAAACCCTAAACATATTCATAAACCTAATCCTAACCCTAATAATCATAACCCTAAAGCTATCTCTAATCATAACATTATACCTGAAATTTGTCCTAGCCCTAATGAAGCCCTAACCCTAAAACAAATTCTATCCCTAATCCTAGCCCCAATCTTAGCCTTAATCCTAATCCTAACACTAACCATTGTCCTAACCCTAATCTTAACCCTAACCCTAGTTCTAAAGCTAGTTATAACATCATACCTAACCATAACCATAACCATAACCCTAGCCATAAACAAAGGCTCAGCCTTAGTACTAACCGTAGCTCTAATCCTAGCCCTAATTATGCCTTAATTCTAACCATAAATCCAACCCTAACACTAAAACTAACTCAAACTCTTCCCCTAGACAAATTCCTAGTTCTAACCATATACCTTTTGATAACTCAAAACCCAGCCCTAACCCTAGCCCTAATCTTTACTGTATCCCTAAACCTAGATCGAATCCTAACTCTAAATATAACCAAAACTCTAAGCCAAACCACACCCTAACACTATCTCTAACCCTAACGCTAATTTGAAAACTAGCCCTAACCCTAAATCTAGCCCTCCAGGAAAACCGAGCCAAAGCACTGACTCTAACCCTTAACCTAAACCAAACCCTAATCCTACACCTAGTCCTAACCCTAGCCCTAATTTGAGTCCTAACCCTAACCCTACAACTAATACTAATCCTGACCATGACCTTAAAACTAACCCTGGCTCTACACATCACCCTATCCCTAAACCTAAACCTAACACTAGACCTTGCCCTAAATCTAACCCTAAAACTAGTCATAATCGTAATACCAGTTCTTAAATTAGCCATAGTCCAAAACCTAACACAAAACCTAGCCCTAATCCGAGGCCTAACCCTAGTTTTAACCCTAATCCTAACCCTGGCCCTAAACCTTGCCCTATCCCTACTCCTAATCCTAGCTCTAACCCTATTTCTTACACTTAGTCAAACACTTACCCTATTGCTACCCTAGTTCTAACCCTAATTCTATGCCTAACCCAAACACTAACTCTAGGGCTGGAAATGTGGCTCAAGCGGTAGCACGCTAGAGGGCTCGCCTGGCATGCGTGCGGCCGTGGTTCGATAGTCAGAACCACATACAAACAAAGATGTTGTGTCTGCCGATATATATATATATATATATATATATATATATATATATATATATATATATATATATTAAATTCATTCTCTCTCTCTCTCTCTCTCTCTCTCTCTGTCTCTCTCTCTGTCTCTCTCTCTTTCCCTCCCTCTCTCTCTCTTAAAAAACCCATAACTCTACTAGTAGTACTAACCTTAGCCCTCATTCTAGCTCTAAACTTAACCCAAACCCTAACCCTAACTCTGATACATATTCTGACCCTAACACTAAACCTAGGTTTGAACCTTACCCTAACCCTTATCCGAAACCTAACACTAGCCCTACCATTAACCCTAAACCTAAACCTAACATGAACACTAGCCCTAGACATAAACTTATCCTAAAAAGAGCCATAACCCTAGCTTTTGCCCTAACAATAACCCTTAACCTAAACTAAACACTAACTCTAACCCTAGACCTAACCCTAGTTCCCTTTCTGGAACAAACCCTGAACCTAATACTAACCTGAACCTTGAATCTTAACCCTAACAAAAACCCTAAGTCTAAACCTTATTCTAACCCAAAAACTAATCGTAACACTAGAAGTATTCTAAATCTAGCCATAACCAAAACTCTAGCTCTTACATTACCCATATACCTAACACTAGCCCTAACTTCACAGAAAACCTAGCCATAATTACAGCCCTAAGCCTAACCCTAATCATAACCCTAACCCTAAATCTAGCCCTAACCCTAACCCTAACCCTCGTTCTAGCCCTAACCCTATCTCAAACCCTAAACCTTACCCTAAATATAAACCTAGACCAAACCCTAAACCTCACCATAACTCTAGCCCTAATACTAACTGTAACCATAGCCAAAACCCTAGCTCTAACTCTATTCATTACACTAACCATAACCTTAAAACTAATGCTAACCCTAGCCCTAAACCAAACCCTAAACTACCCTAGCCCTGACTGTAACCCTAATCCTCGCCCTAGCCCTAGAACTAGCTCAATCCCTAAACCTTACATTTAAACAAACCCTAACACTAAACCAAGGCCTAACCCCAGCCCTAATCCAAACCTTAACCCTAGCCCTTACCCTAGCTTGAACACTACCTATTACCCTAACCCTAACCCTAACCCTAAATATAACACTAGACCTAAAGCTAAACCTAAACTTAAACTAGCCTTAAACGTAGCTGTAAACCTACCCATTACCATAACCCTAAACCTAATTTTATTGATAATGCTAGCCTGAACACTAATGTTAACCCTATCACTAACTGGAAAACTAACCATAGACATAACCTTAAATTAACACTCAGCATAGCCCTAATTCTAGAACAAACCATAAACCTAACCATAAACCTAAACATAACCATAACTCTAATCCTAACTATAATCCAAAATCTAAACATTACCTAACCCTAGTGTTAATGATAACCCTAGCCCTAACTCTATCCCTATCCCTAAACCTACCATAATCCTATCCCTAGACCTAACCGTAAACCTACCCCAAACCCTAGCTCAAATCCTAACTTTTATGCTAAACATAACCCTAAACCTAACCCTAACCCTAGTTCTAACACTAACTCTAACCCTAACACAAGGCATATTCCTAACCATAATTCTAGTTCTAACCTAAGCTCTAATCCTATCAATTACCCTAACCATAACCCTTAGCCTAATGCTAACCCTAAGCCTAAACCTAGCCCTATCACTAATGCTAACCATATCAATTACCCTAAACCAAACCTGAACCTTAAAACAAACCCTAACTATAACCTAACCCTAACACTAATCCTAATTTGATCCATAAACCTAAATCCTTAACTAAGCCGAATCCTAATCTTAATAACTCCCTGAGCTCTAAACCTGACCCTTACCCTAAACCAAACCCTTACACTAAACATAGCCATAAGCCTAACCCTAAAATTATCTTTAAACCTAGCCCTAGACCTGACATTAGCCCTAGCACTAATCTTAGCCCTGAATCTAAAACAAACACTAGCCCTAATGCTAGCCCTAAAACTAGCCTTAATAATAACCCTAACCCCTACCCTATCCCTAACCCTAACTCTAACCCTCACCCTACATCTAAACCTAGCTATAATGCCATCCTTTATCCTAAACTTAAACCTAACCCTATCCCTATCGCTAAGCCTAAACTGAACACTAACCCTAGTCCTAATCCTAGCACTAATTTAACCCTATCCCAAACCCTAACTCTAAATTTAGACCTAACACTAATTCTAACTCTCACACTAGCCCTTTCCTTACTACAAACCCTATCCCTTACTATAACTCTAACCCTGGCCCTAACCCTTGTCCTATCCTTAATCCTAGCCTAATCTTAGATCTAAACCTAACTATAAATGCAACCCTAACACTAACCCTATAAGTCTAAGCCTAATACTAACACTAGCCCTAAACCTAATACTAAGTATAAAACTAACTGTAACCCTAACCTAGGACTATAACAAAACCGAGCAATTGACCTAACCCTAAATCTTAACTTAAACCAAACCCTAAACTACTACAAGAACTAATCCCAGCCCTAATCGAGTCCTAAACCTAACCATAAAACTAACCCTTACCCTGATTCATATCCTAACACTCACCCTAGCTCTAAAAATTATGCTAACATTAAATCGAACCCTAACAGTAAACCTACCCTAATTCGAGTCCTAACTCAAACCCTAAAACAAAACCTGACCCTGACCCCTATCCTAAAAGTAACTCTAGCTCTAAATATCACCCTAACCTTAAATCTAACACTAACACTAGAACTACCCTTAACCCTAACCCTAAAGCTAACCCTAATTATAACCTTGTTTTTTACATCACCTGTTGTCCTAACCCTAGCCCTAACACTAACGCAAAAACTAGCCCTAATCCAAGCCCTACACCTAGCTTTAACCCTAACCCTACCCCTAACAATAGCTCTAACCCTCTCCCTAACCCTAAGCAAAACCCTAACCCTAATGGTAAACCTAGACCTATACCTAATCATCAGGCTAATCAAAACTCTCACCATATTAATAGTCCTAATCCTAGACCTCATTCTAGCTCTAACCCTATCCCAAAACTTGACTATAACCCTGACAATTATTCTGACCATAACACTAACCTAGGTCTAAACCTGACCCTAATGCTAGACCAAACTGTAACACTAGGCCTACCATTAACCTTACACCTAAACCAGACCCTATCACTAGGCCTAGACCTAAACCTAATCCTAAATCTAGCTTTACCTCTAGCTCTGGACCTAAGCAAAACCTAGCCTTAGCCCTAAAAATAAGCCTTAACTTAACACAAAGCATAACTCTACCCCTAGACATAAACCTAGTCCCATTTCTGGCTTTAATCTTAACTCTAACTCTAACCTGAACACTGACCCTGCCTTTAACACTAAACCTATCTCTAAACCTGACCCTAAATGAAAACCTAAACCCAACACTACTAGACATAGCCATAACCATAACCCTAAACTAGCCCTAATCATAATCCTAGCTCTTACATTACCCATAGCCCTAACTCTATGCCTTAACCTAACACAAAATCCACAGCGAATTCTAGGCCTAAATCTAGCCCTAAGTGTAACTCCAATCCTAACCCTAGCCCTAACCTTAACCCTAAATCTAATTCTAGCCTTAGTCTTAAACCTTACTCAAAACCTAACCTTTAACATAAATATAAACTTAGACCTCTACAAAACTCCCAACTCTAATCCTAGCCCTAACCATAAACTTAACCTATCCCTAAACCTACCTCTAAAACCCACACCTTGCCCAGCCCCATACCTAACTGTATTAATAACCCTAGTCTTAACCCTAACCATAACCTTAAGCCTAATCAGAAACCTAACAATAGACCTAAACCTAAAACTAACACTCTCCATAGCCCTAAACCTAGCTCAAAACCTAACCCGTACCATAAACATAAACATAACCATAGCCTTAACATTAACACTAAACTAAGTCTAACCCTAAACCTAAACCTACATCTAACCATATCCATTACACTAAACCTTATCCTAACCCTAATGATAATCCTAGCCCTAACCTTAAACCTAACCCTAAACCTACCATAATCCTGTCCCTAGATGTAAGGCTGAACCTAATCCAGGAGCTTGCCCTAGAACTAACACTAGATAAAACCCTAGTTTTTTCCCTAAACATAACCGAAGCCCAAACCCTAATCCCAATCCTAGCCCTAATCCTAACTGTAACCATAGCCCAAACCCTAGCTCTAACTCTATTATCCTAACCATAACCCCAAACCTAATGCTAAACCTAGCCCTAACCCTAACCCTAATCCTAACTCTATCCATAGCTCTGATTCTAACTTGAAGCCTCAACATAGCCCTAACACATACTCAATCCCTGATCCTTACCCTTAACCTAACCATAAGAAAATCATAAGCCTACCCATAATGCTAACCCTAGCCCTAGCCCTAGCCCTAATCCAAAAATTAAAACTAGATTTAACCTTAGCTCTAACCCAACCCATCACCCTAACCCTAAACATAAAAGTCATGATAACACTAGCACTAACCCTAAACCTACAATAACCCTAACTGTAAACCTAACGTAAACCTAACCATAAACCTAACCATTGCCGTAGTCCTAACCCTAGCTCAAATTCTAACAATTATGGTAAACTTAACACTAACCCTAGTTCTAAACCTAACCCTAACCCTAACCTGACATCTAAACCTGTCCATTACGTTAACCCTAATTATAACCCTAATCCTAACCCTAAACCTAATCCTAAACCTAACACTACCCTTAGCACTAACCCTAGCTCAAACTCTAACCCATATCCTAAAAATAACCCTAGCCTTAACCCTAACCCTAATTCTAACTCTAGCCCTAATTCTAAACATAACCCTAGCCCTAACCCTAGCTCTAACCGCATTCATTACCCTTATGATAACCATAATCCTAATGCTAACCCTAGGCCTAACCCTAATCCTATGCATTACCCTAAACCTAGTCTGATCCTTAAACCTAACCTGAAGCATAATCCTAACCCAAAACCTAACTCTATCCCTATTCCTAATTTTACCCCTGGCACAATTTCTGAAGCTTGTTATTACCCCATCCCTTCCCCTAAATCTAACCCTAACTCTAACCATAGACTTAATCCTTACAATAATCCTAGACCTACGTGATCCTAGCAATAATTTAGTCCTAACCCTAACCCTAATGCTAGCACTAAGACTAACTCTAACTTTTGTCCTAGTCCTATTCCTGGATCTAACCCTATCCCTTACCATAACCCTAACACTTACCTAACCTTATCCTTAACACTACCCTAGACCTAACCCTAGATCTAACCATAATTCTAAATCTAACCCTAAGCCTAAGCCTAAACCTCACACTAACACTAGCCCTAACACTAATGATAATCATAAAACTAGCGCTAACCTAGTCCTAGCCATATAAAAAAATCGAACCATAGCCCTAACCCTAACCCTTAACTTAAACCAAAACCTAACCCTACACCTAGCTTAATTTTTGCCCTAAATCCAGTCCTACCCATACCCTAAAACTAAACTTGACACTAACTCTGACCCTAACACTAACCCTAGCTCTAACATCACCTTAAAAGTATACCTAACACTAAAAATAGACACAGTACTAGCCATAACCCAAAAAGTGGCCCTAATAATAACTCTAGTTCTTACAATAACCTTAGCACTAATCCTAGCCGTAACCTAACCCAAAACCTAGCTCTAATCCAAGACCTACACCTCCTTTTACTCCTAACCCTAACCATTACCCTAAACCTAAACATAACCCTAAAACTTTCCCTAACCCTAAACCTAACCCTAGCCTTAATCCTAACCATAATCATAGCCCTAACTTTAGCTCTAACACTATCCATTACCCTAACCATATCCCTAACCCTAATGCTAACCCTAGGATAACCCTAACCCTATCTAGAACCATAACTTTATCCATTATGCTAAAACTAACCTGAACCCTAAACCTAACCATAAACATTAACCTAACCTTAACCCTAACCCTAACACTAATGAGAGCCCTGACCCTAAAACTTAACTAAACGAAACCTTAAACATGACTGTGACCCTGATAATAACCCTAACTCTAAACCTGACCCTAACCCTCAACCTAACACTTTCACTAAAACTAGCCATAAACCTAAACCAAAACTAACCCTAACTATAAACCTAGACCTGAAATTACCCCTAGCCCTAATCATAGCCCTAATCCTAACAGAAAACCTAGCCCTAATCCTAGCTTAAACCTCGCCCTAATACTAGCCCTAAACACAGGCTTAATCTTCATCCTAGCCCTAACCCTAACCCTAACCCTATTTGAAACCTTGCCCTAAACCTAGCTTTAACATCATACCTTACACAAATCCTAACCCTAAACCCAGCCATAAATCTAGGCCTAGCCATAACACTAACCATAGCATTAATCCTAGAACTAATTTAACCCTCACCCTAACCATAACCTTATCACCCTAGCACTAACCCTAGTTCTAAACCTATAACTTACCATAACCCAAACCCTAACCCTAAACCTAGCCCTAACACTAGTCCAACATTTGCCCTAGTTCTAAACCTAGACCTAACCCTAACTCTAAAGCAAACCCTAAACCTAAGTCTAAACCTCATCCTAACACTAGCCCTAATCATAATGCTAATTGGAAAACTAGCCCTAACCCTAGGCCTATCACTCAAACTAAACTGAGTCATACACTTAACACTAATCTTTAACATAAACCAAACCTTAAGCTTATACCAAGCCCTACTAGCCCTAATTCGAGTTCTAACCCTAACTCTAGAACTTACCCTGACCCTGAGTCACACCCTACCACTAACCCTAGTTCTAAATATCACCCTCAACCTAAACCTAAAATGAACACTAGACCTAGCCCTAACTCTAACCCTAAAACTAGCCCTAGTAATAATGGTAGTTCTTACATTAGCCATAGTCCTGTAATAACAGAAAACCTAGCCCTAATCCGAGACCTAAACCTAGCATTAAACCTAACCCTAACCTTAAGCCTGGCCCTATCCCTAACCCTAACAATAGCCCAAATCCTAGCTCTAAACTTATCCCTTACCCTAAGCAAAACCCTCAACCTAATGATACCCTAGTCCTAACCCTAATCCTTAGCTAACCCCAAACCATAACTCTAATACTAATCCTAATACTAGCCCTCATTCTAGCTCTAACCCTAACCCTAACCCTGACCCTTATTCTGACCCTAACTCTAACCCTAGGTTGAAACCTGACCCTAAACCTAAACTGAACCCTAACACTAGCCAAACCCTATACTTAACCCTAACCTTAACACTCAACTTAGATTAAGGCCTAATTCTAAATCTAGCTATATCTCTAGCACTAGCCCAAAACAAAAACCTAGCCCTAGCCCTAACAATAACCCCTAACTTAACCCAAACACTAACCCTACCTCTAGACCTAATACTAGCCCTAATTTGGGCCTCAACAATAAACCTAATGCTAACACAAATAAAGACCCTTCTCCTAACAAAACAAACAAGCTCTAAACATTATGCTAACCCAAAGTCTAACCATAACCATAACCCTAGACCTAAGCATAATCCAAACTGTAGCTCTTACATTACCCACAGCCTTAATGCTACCCCTAAACCTCACACAAAACTTAGCCCAAATCCTAGCACTAACCCTAGCCCTAAGTGTAACCATAACCCTAACTCTTGCCTTAGCCCTAAGCCTAGCTCAAACCCTAACCCTTACCATAAACATAACCCTAGCACTAACCCTAACTTGAACACTAAACCTAACCCTAATCCTAACCACAACAATGGCAAAACCCTACTTCTAAATCTATCCATTAGCCTAAACATAACCCTAAACCTAATGCTAACCCTAGCCCTCAACTTAACACTAATCCTAAACCTAGACCTGACACTAACCCTAACACTTGCCCTAGTCCTAAACATAGCTCAAACCCTAACACTTACCCTAAACCTAACACTAACACTAACACTAACCCTAGGCCTAATCCTAACCCTAACCCTAACCCTTCCCATAATCCTAACCATAAACCAAACCCTACACCTCTCCATTACCCTAAATATAAGACTAACCCCAATGCTAACCGTAGGCCTAAACCACAACCTATTGCTAAGAATAACCCTATGCATTACCTAAACCTAACCTGAACACTAAAACTCAACCTATCAATTGCTCTAACCCTAATCCTAATCCTAATTTGAGGCCTAAACCTAAACCATAACCTAAACCAAACTCTAAACAAGAAACTGACTCTAATAATACACCTAGCTCTAAACCTGGCCCTAACCCTAACACTTATACTAGACCTAGCCATAAAACTAACCCTAACATTATCCCTAACCATAAAACTAGCCCTAATCATAATACCAGTTCTTATACTAGCCATAATCCAAAACCTAGACCTGACATTATCCCCCTACCTAATTTTGCCCTAACGCTAACACACCCGATCCTTCTTCCTAGCCCTAAACCTAGACTTAATCCTACCTGAACCATAACCCTAGCCAAATTCTTAATTTCAACACTCACCTTAGTTCTGAACCTAGGTATGACCACATCCCTTTCCCTTCCCCTAACCCTAAACCTAACACTATCACTAACCCTAACCCGAGCCCTAACCTTAGGCCTAACCATAACACTAACACTAGCTCTAATCCTAACCCTAATTTATCACCAACTCTAACCCTAATTCTAACCTTAGTCCTAAAAGGAACTCTAACTCTCACCCTAGACCTATTTCTAGTACTAAACTTATCTTTTACCATAACCTTAACACTAGCCCTAAATTAGCCATAAACCTAGCTCTAACCTTATAACTATACATCACTCTAAATCTAACCCTAACCCTAAGCCTAAACTTCACCATACCACTAGCCCAAACACTATCGCTAATCCTAAAACTAGCACTAACCCAAGCATAAACCAAGGCACAGCCCTAACGCTAACCCTAACCTATTCGTAACCCTATACCTGACATTAGCCCTAGTCCTAATTTTTGCCCTAACTTTAACACAAAACCTAACCATACACCTAGCCTTAATCCTATCTCTAATTTGAGGGTTATCCCTAACCCTAAAACTAACACTGACCCTGACTCTGACCCTAACAATAACCTGATCTCAAATCTTCACCCTAAAGCTTAACTTAACCCTAATACTAGACCTAGCCCTAACCCTAGTCATAAAATTAGCCCTAATCATGACCCTAGTTTTTACTTTAGCTGCAGCCCAAACCCTAGCCCTAAGCTAATCTAAAACTTAACCCTAATCTGAGTCATAACTCTAGCTTTAACCTTAACCCTAACCCTAAATCTAAACCTAGCCTTAATCCTAACCATAACCCAAGTCCTAACTCTAGCTATAATCCTATTGATTAGCTTACTCTAACTCTATCCCTAATGCTAACCCTAGGATAACCTTAACCCTATCCATAATCCTAAACCTATCCATTACCTTAAATCTAACCTAAAACCTATAACTAACCATATCCATTACCCTAACCCTAAATCTAACCCTAAAGATAATTTGAGCCCTAACCCTAAACCTCAACCTAAACAAACCCTGACCCTGACTCTGACTCTAATGATACCCCTAGCTCTAAAGCTGACCTGAACCCTCAACCCAAACCTTTCACTCTACATAGCCATAAAACTAACCCTAAAACTATCCCTAATCATAACCCTAGACCTGACCTTAGCCCTAGTCGTAATGCTACCCCTATCCCTAACAAAAACCATAGCCCTAATCCTGGCCCTAAACATAGCTTTAAACCTAACCATAATTCTAACAATAGCCCTAACTCTAAATTTACTCCTTGTCCTAGGCCAAAACCTCACTATAACATCATACAATACGTTAACCCTAATCCTAATCCTAGCCCTAAACCAAG
>NW_026693769.1:0-13614 GCF_021218885.2 Marmota monax | reverse complement strand
TAGTTTCCACCTATCAGAGAAAACGTTTGATCTTTGGTTTTTTTGGAACTGGATTACTTCAATTAGCATGATACTCTCCAAATCCATCAATTTGCTGGCAAATGTCATAAAGTCAGAATGACAGAATCTCAAACTTATGAGTTGTTTATTTCTGAAACTTCTCATGAAATAGTTTGGATCACAGTTCCTATTGCCTCTGGAAAAATAAACTGCCATGTTACTGAGAAAGGTGTGCGGCAGATAATGCTGGGTGACCTCTAAGAACTTGGGACCTTAGTCTTTGTACCACAAGGAACTAAATTCTGCGATCTTTGAAGAAGAACCTAAGCTCTAAAACTGAAAACCTAAACTGAAGAAAGTGAAACCATGAATAAAGGGGAAACCACAGCATTCATGTGCTCATTCTAGAAGGAATTTGACTACTGAATCAGCCAGTTTCACCAGAAAAACAGAACCAATATGTATGTGGGGGGGTGTGTCAAAATACCTATGGCATGTATGTACCTATGTAGATATTTCATGCCTGTATTTATATATATGTTATGTGTGTATGTATGGCATATGAATACATGTGCATTGCACCTATGCATATTATGTGTGTGTCTGTGTAAATATAAATGATGTGTGTATATATAAATGATTGAGGGGACTGACTGGACAGATCTAAAAATCCATAGGGCAAACCATTATAAGGGGAAGCTAAAAATTTTAGGGCATGCGTTTGGACTTCAGTCCACAGAGTCATTTTTCTTCATCAAGGAAGCCTCATTTCTGCTCTATTGTGGTTGCTTATGAGGTGTGTTCCCCAAAATCTTCTCTTAATGAAGGAACATTCAGAGATAAAATGATTGGCTCACAAGGGCTATAACCTAATCCATCCATTCTAGTTTGAATGATGGTTTGGTAATGGTAGGTAGGTGGGGTGTGGCTGGAGGAGGTAGGAAACTGGAGGGTGGTGGCTGTCCTGGGTTTTCCCAGTGTCCCCTTTTCTCTCTCTGGCTCTCTGCTTCCTGACCCTGCCATGATCTGAGCAGCTTCCCTCCACTGGACCCTTCCCCCGCAATGGACTGCCTTGTCTTGGACCCAGAACAAAGGAGTTGACCATCTATGGACTCAGATCTCTGAAACCAGGAGCTCCAAATAAACTTTCCCTCCTCCAAGTTGTTCTTATTGGGAATTCTGGTCACAGCCATGTAAAAACTGACTAAAACGCACTCTTAGAGTCTTTTAATTGATTAGATCAGATCTATCCGGAGTTTCAAGGAAAATCTCTCTTCTTTGATACCAACTAATTATGGTATTAATGACAGCTATAAAATTCCTCCACAGTAACATCTGGATTAATGTTTAATTGAATAACTTAACATATAAAACTGACCATCATAGCAATATTATCAAGGAACTTAGATAGCTTCATACCATTGGACACAGGATTCTAATTCCTGAAGTCTGAAAATATGAATAGGTGTGTGCAAATTTTTATACATATTAGTAGCTCACTCCCTGACTTATCATGAACCAAATCTCTGTTGCACTAACCCTGGGCACATATAGTCTAACCCAGAAAGCCTGCTCACTTGGCAAGTTTAAGCCAGTTATTTTTGAATCACTAATAAATTGAGCTTTTAATTTTAAAAAAGGAAACAAAAGTGTTAAGACTGCATATTGTCATTATTTACCTATTTATGACATATTCCAAAGGTTCTATGGTAGATAGTACAATGAAAACAACCTAGTATTTAGCAGAGTTTGGACAGAGTCTCTCTCTTCAAATTTGTTTGATCACTTTGGTCCCAAATTTTAGATTTGAAGTTGGGAGTGAAGAAGAGAGAGTTGGCAGTTAGGAGATTCCACTCAGGCCCCAAGCTTTAGCCCTTTTCTCCTCTTCAGCTCTTAGGAGATGGCCCACCATGTGGTATGGAATATTCTTCCAACTATCAATGAAGGGCTACTTTGAGTCCACATTTTGCTATTGTTTATTTTAAATACAGTTCCTTTAGGAAGCCAAAGGGATTTAAAGTAATTGGCAGGGCAGGATCCATACATTCCTGAATTTCTTGTTCTGGTTCAAGCATATTTTGTTTAATAGAATTAAAATCTCAATCTTAACCCATAAGAGTGCTTCAAATGGGGACTTCCCTTTTATTTTCACCTCACATGCATGTGATAAATTGGTGTTATCCCCGCATCACTCTTATTTTGAAACTTGGTGTCCTTCTGAATTATTGTTTTGGAATCCTCTCTATGCAAGCCAAACCCTTACTATCCAATAAAGAGTTTCCTCTGTGTAGATTTATCTCCTTGACCCCACCTCAGTTTGGGTGATTTACCTAACCAACTCATCGTGAGTTTTCTCAAAGGCAGAATTATAAGGTATTCCCCAAGATGAATGATCCAGATGCCTACACCCTGTATCTGTATAATCCCCTCCCTTAAGTGTGGTAAGGTTAGGGAATAACATGGATGTCACTCTATAGTAGTTTGTATTGTATGACAAAAGTTATGGTATTTTACAAGTGTCAGTTGATATTGAGAAAAAATCAAGTGTGATGTTCCTGGGTAAGTTTGACTTATTAAAAGGGGGCCTAGAGGTATGAGAAAATAAAGTGTAAAGACACTTCCTATTGCCTCTGGAAAAATAAACTGCCATGTTACTGAGAAAGGTGTGCGGCAGATAATGCTGGGTGACCTCTAAGAACTTGGGACCTTAGTCTTTGTACCACAAGGAACTAAATTCTGCGATCTTTGAAGAAGAACCTAAGCTCTAGAAGGACATGCAGCCCTGTCAACACCTAAATTGCAGCCTTATAAGATGCTGAGCAGAGGGCTCATTTGTGACATGCTTAGATCCCTCTCCTTCAGAAACTGTGAGATAACCAATGAAAGCTGTTTAAAGTTGCTAAGTTTGTAATAGTGTGTTACACAACAATTGAAGATTAATATGTTTCCAGGATATTGCTCTTACCAGAAACATAACTGAAGACTAGGATACTTAAGTACTTAAAGTACATGTAATTCCAGGGTTGGCCAGTAATTATCTTAGCACCTATACTCCTGGACACACATGGGGTGGGGGTGAAAGATAGAGAAATAGAGAGTGACTCCTCCAGGGTAAACTGCTAACATCTCTTCTGCTCTTTAAACAACTGGATCAAATTTCCCACCCAGACTCCTCCCATCCTGCACTCGACTTACACATACAGAATACCCATTATGGCTTTTCTCTGAATCCTGAGATACAACAATATTTTTCTTGGACTACCTGGGGAAGTTATTTTATTAATCAAAATAAAAAGAAACCTCTTGTATGTGGTATTGTGACGCTTGTTTTAAAAGCCATATCCTCTTAAACATTACCCCTTATTATATTTTATGGACAAATCACTTTACATAGGACCAAAAAAATGTGACTTTCTATAAGCTGAAAATTCCTTCTATAACAAAGGCCAAGAATCATCATAACTGAAGACTGGGATACTTAAGTGTTTAAGTACATGTAATTCCAGGGTCAGCCAGAGTGAGAATGCTTCTCCTAAAGCTGAGCTATTCTTGCACACATGGGGAAAATTGATAAATCCCATACAAAGGGAGAAATTAGTATTTGAAAGCAAAAGATGTCTCCCTTTCAGTTCATTTCTAAGAGTATCTTTAACTTACATTGCTTATAAAATGGGGAAATAATATTGCTATCTGTGTTTCTTTTTGTGAATAACTGTATAATTCATCACTTCAGAATCTAAATCTTTCTCTCTGATCTGTAATTCTTCATGGCCTCCACAATAAAACAGTGAAATCAACTCAGTGTGTCTCAACTGTCCCGCACTTTGTGACATTTCTGTTCAACATGTTTTTGGGGGGCTCTTTGGCCCTGGAGTTTCTTGATATATGCAATACCTTATTTATGGCTATGACTCGTATTTGCTGGGTAGACTCCAGTGATTTGTATAGTGATTTGTAATGTGTGTCCCTGAAAGCAACCATACAGAAATGAATTGCAGTATAAAAACCACATTTGATGCCTCAATCAAGCCCATTCATTATACTTGTGAAAATTCCACCACACACAGGTCAGAGCTACTACTCTGCATATACCCGTAGTTTCCATCCTTATAGATTAGAGATTTCTAAGTTTTTGATTATTTTCTAAACCCAACTGAATGTCAGTAATCAGAGACAAGCTATTTGGTTTTAACCATTATAGTAAAATAACTTATCTGATTTCAAATAAATAAAACCAGTTCTTTGATCAGAATCCTTGCATAAGTACATAAGCACTGTAGTAGGTAGCATATCAAAGATGGAGAAGGCTTATTGTGAAGTCAAAAGAAACAGGAATGATTCCTTTCTCTTCTTTGTTTTCTTTTCCTCTCATGAGCAGATAAGAATGAGTGTGTGGTAATCCATCAGTGAGTCATTGACAAAAAAAAAATGTAAATGAATGAAAACCAAAGACATCCTAAAAGCCATGATAACTTTTTCAGACTTGGGTATTTCCGAATCTCTCTAGATGTTCTGTCCTGCATCTAGGTGCCATGGTTTGGATGCATTTGTCCTCCAAGGGTTCATGTATCAGAAACTTGGTCCTAAGCTTGGAGATATAAAAGAGATGGCAGGACCTTTAATAGATGCGTGTAGTGGGAGATCCTGAGGGCATTGGTTGTACTGGTCTCAGAAGGGATTAGGGTAGTTCTCATAGGAACACTGAGTTATTTGTCATGAAAGCAAGTCTTATAAAAGCCTGATCCAGATCCTTGAAACTCTCTCTGGCTTCCTGTCTGGGAACATAATTTCTTCCTCTTGCATGTGGTGTCATCTGCCATGAGATCCTCATCAGAGCTGAACCGATGTCAGTGCCATGTCTTGAAAATGTTTATTTAGTCCAGAGTTTTAGAGGCTCTAAGTCCAAGACTGAGTGGGCTCCTTTGATTGAGGCATTGGTGAGGGTGGTGTGGAGTGGCACACCATGGTGGGAGCAGAATGAAGGGCAAGCAGTCACATTGTTTATTGGAGCAGGGAAAGAGAGGAGAAGGATCTCCTAATACCTTTTAAAGGCACACCCAAATGACCTAAGGAAATCCCACTAGGCCCACCTCCTTAAAATTCTATCATTTATCAATAGCTCCCCCTTGGTGACAAAGCCCCCTTACCATATGGAAATCTGGGGCACACAACCTAGATTCAGATCATGGCACCTACCTTGTATCAGGCATTCTGTTAAAGTGGTAGCATACCATGAAAAAGAAAGTCAGCATTTCCAACTCTATGGAAACTGCAACCTCTTGGGTATGGCAAAGGAAGGGAAAAAGCAGGCTGGGATACAGCTCTGTGCCTTGTATGCACAGTCTCTGGGTTCAATCCGCAGCACCAAAAAGGGAAAAAAAAATATTCAGGGACTGGGAAAGATATGAAGAAGGAATAATGTGTTTTTTTCTTCTTTTTGCCGCGTCCGGCCAAGGGAGCCGAGTCCGGCGAGGGACGGCGAGGTTAAAAGACACACAGGACACCAAGGTTCTTCATCCAGGAGTCAATAATCTTTATTGCTAACACACCTTTTTTTATACCCCAAGCAGCAGAAGTGGAAAACTACCCAAAAGCAGGAGGGAGGGGGGAGAAATTTAGTTTCAACATCTATTATTGTCAGGTACCAAAACCTCCCTTAACAATAAGTCCATCAGACCAGAAAAGGTCAAGGCATTCCCGTGGGATACATATGTCTCAGAAGGACAAGCAGGAACAGAAAAACCGCAAGTTCGCCATGGCCTTGTGAGCTGGCCACACTGGCATGCAGAACAAACTAGTGGAGGTAGGGCTCCAGGGGCCAAGGTGGACCTGTTGCCAACAAGTCCCCCTCTTTTGTTTTTTGCATGCCAGTGGGAATCAAGTAGCCCCTGTCTTAGGTCGTTCACAGCCCTTGCGATGCTTACCCGTCTCTGGGAAGGCCCCGATTCCCTGTCTTAGGTTGCACAGCAAGCGTGAAAGTTGCCCGTCACTGGGTACTACAAGATCAGCTCAAGGTGTTATGACCTATCAAGACATTATTGCGGTAAACGCTTAACGGTCTCCACCCACGGGACCCACGACCTTCACCACCGAATGGCAGATGTGATTGGACCGAGAAATTAGACAGCAAAGATCCTAGTACAGGAAAGCAAGAGGGAGAGGTATGCATAGAGAAAAGATATGGCAGGAGTTCTTCTTTTAAGGAGGACACTCATCTTCGGATCGGTCTGAAGTATATCTCAGAGAGGCGATCATCCATCTTCAAGCGTTGATAGTGAACCTGTATTGGCTTAGAGGCTAAGATATTAATTTGATCCTTAATGAATTGTACTATCTTATTTACAATGCAGGGTCCTATTGCCACTACTAGAAGGAGGCCTAACAATGGCCCCAATAAGGGAAGAAGATAAGGCAAAAATCCATTAAGTCCAGTCCAGAGAGGGTTCTCAAATAATTCCCTCCTCCTTTTTTCTAGGTCTTCTTGGAGTTGTTTAATTTTTGTGCGAACTATGCCAGACTTGTTAGCATAAAAACAGCACCTCTCCCCAAGGGCTAAACAAATTCCCCCTTGATTGGCAGTAAGCAAGTCTAAACCCCGCCTGTTCTGAAGAACTACTTCTGCTAGGGAGTCTATCTGGTCTTGTAAGTCTTTAATGGTTCCCGACAGGGTTTGCACATCATCTATAAGCTGTTGAGATAGGCGGCGGTAAGAATGTATAGCCGTACCCAATCCTGTCGTGCCTGTACCCACAGCAGCGGTTATTCCAAGGCCAACAAGGAGTGGTAAGGCCTGCACAGCTCTCTTGTGTCTTCTAACTAAGATGTCTAGGCTAGGAATGGGTAGGGGTTCATCTCCTGAGATAATTGTAATATCAGGAAGCAGTAATGCCAGAACGCAACCACCAGTCCAATTTGCTGGGAGCCTGGGAAAAGCTAAATTTCCACCACACATAAAGACTGTACCATTAGGGGGACAAATGGGCGGAGTAGGTGAGGAGTAATTCTTTACTAATGAGCAGTTTCCAAAGGAAGAGATTCCAGCATCAACATCATAGGTATTATTTTGCATCATGCCCAGAAGGCATGACATAAAACCACCTAGAGGCTGCACCTTAAAGGGTAGCCCAGATTGACATGTGTTGTCATCATCAATGGTATAATTGATGGGAACCGCCAATGGCATGACTGCACCTGCCGTCATGCAGAGCCAGCAATCACCAGCAAGGGTAGGGTTGGAACTGTTAAGTAAAGAAAAGGTAGTTTCTAGGATATCTAATGTATTGGCATCTAAATCAGGAAACTGGGATTTGGGCAATATCAAGGGGTGGTATGTAGGCTTAGGGATCTCTGGCTTTAAAAGCTTAATCACCTGAAGGTGTTTGATAGCATCAGTGGGTCCCCCTCCATCAGAGACTCCGATGGGGGCCTGCATGGGCCAGCAGGAAGGTTTACCCACGACGCCCTCACATCCCACCTCCGTTAACCGAGTCGTGATGCCTTCCCCTCCCCGGTCACCAAGAAAAGGAATATAATTATAAGTGGTCCCCCATTCTCCACGGGTGTTAGTTAGGATGGCCTCAAAATACTGTTTTCCTTGATTATTAACACAAATTGAGGCCGATGTATAACAGGAGATGTGCATTGCCGGGGTGTAATGACAAGTGGCGGGACAGCTTCCAAGAGTCTCGGTCGGATTAGGGACAACAAGTCCGGGCTTATTAACACATACCCATTTTGGTTGCTTAAATCTTTCGATGTTTTCATTGAGTTCAGCCGCCATATAGGCTACTTTAGTCCCACAATCAATGCTCTGGATATAACCAGAGGGGGCCGAGTGCCGGGGCCCTCCCTTACACTCACAAGGGGCTCCAAAAAGATATTCATGAATATTCCCAGGTGGGGGGTCAAGCCCTCCTTCAACCAACCTGTCCAGAAGGAATGCCACAAGTGGGGTCCAGCTCATGAGGTGTGTCTCGGCACTCACTTGAAGGGGTGAGAACAACAGCGGCAGGATCAGCCATCTTGGGAACTTCATTTTGTCTTGAATTTTCATTCACCGGTTTGGTGCAGCACTCCGGGATCCAAATGGGCTTCTCAGTTCCTGGGGGAAAAACACATACAGCTCCCCTCACTCTAGCTAAGAGTGGAGCCTGGGGTTGCCACTTTCCAGTGGATAAATCTTTCCACCTTATTTGAGCATCTTGTACAGTGGGAGGGGAAAAGTGGCATTGTGCAGCCGTGCGCCCTCCAGTGTCAGTGAGTAAAAAATTTAAAGTAAATAAGGTTATGCTTAGAAGTGCTTGTGGTCCCTGACAATTCCGGTATATCTCCCCCTCTTTTGTTTTTTGTAAATAAGTTTTTAAATGTTGATGGGCTCGTTCCACGATAGCTTGTCCCTGTGGATTATAAGGGATTCCAGTCTTATGATTAATTTCCCATTGGGTGCAAAACCGTTGAACCGCCTGGCTTACATATGTGGGACCATTATCGGTTTTGAGGCATCGTGGGGTGCCCATGGAGGAAAAGGCTTTTAGAAGATGACTGATTACGTCCTTAGCCTTCTCTCCAGTATGTAAGGTGGCAAAAATGAAGCCAGAATATGTGTCAGTGGAAACATGTATAAAGGAGAGCTTACCAAAGCTAGGGAAGTGTGTAACATCAGTTTGCCAGACATCATTAGGTTGTAGTCCTCTTGGATTAACTCCAAGGGAAGGAGAATGAATAAATGGTGCACAGGTTGGACATAATGAGACAATCTGTAAAGCTTGGTCTCGTGAACATCCTGTGTGGAAGCGTAAAGACTGTGCATTTAAATGAAATTTGTTATGGAATTGTAAGGCCTTATCATATTCGGTCATCACACAGGAAAGGCCAACAGCATGAGTAGCAGCGTCTGCTTTTGCGTTGCCCTCTGACAAAGGTCCAGGGAGCCCTGAATGGCTTCGGATGTGGCCGATGTATAGAGGATCTCGTCTAGCCCAAATGAGAAGCTGTACTACCTGTAGTTGTTCTGTGATGGTGGATTGCTTTCCAATATATGATGCTGTTTCTATGACTAGAGCCAGATTGGCTACATACAAGCTGTCAGTATATACATTAAGAGGAATAGAACTATAGACTTTGAGAGCTATGATTAAAGCTTCAACTTCTGCCTTTTGGGCCGACTGACCTGACACAGGTTGTCGGAGAATTTGAGATCCATCAAAAACGACGGCAAATCCATTTTTGGCCCCATCTGTATATACAGTTTGGGCCTTTGGAATAGGTTCCCTTTTCATAATCTTTGGGAAGATAATGGGACACCTTTTAAAGCCCTCCAAAAGTCTATGTTTAGGGAAGTGATTATCAATCTGACCCTTGAAGCTGCACAGGAAAAGACACCAAAGGTCATGTTCTTGTTGTAACTTGTGTATCATATCTTGAGTGTAAGGTTAAATAAGTATGTCAAAGGTTTTTCCAAACAATGCATCACCCAAATATTTAGCCTTCCAAATTAAGTTAATAACTAGCTCATAAAAGGGAGTCAATACCCGGGGGTTAGAAGCTGGCAAGTGGACCCAATAAATGGGACCCGTTTGCCAGAACACTCCTGTGGGAGTAATTTTAGAAGGTAGAACTATAAATGACAAGGGCAGAGAATAATCTATCTGCGTAATCTGCATGTCCTGCAGAGCCTCTTCTATTAGCCTCAGTGCTCGTAAGGCTTCTGGTGTAGGTGCTCTACACGACGTAGGAGAAGGATCTCCTCGCAAGAGGTCATACAGGGGTTTGAGCTCTCCAGTTGGAATATGAAAGGACGGGCGCAGCCACTGTATTTCTCCAAGGAATGTCTGCCACTGATGTAAAGTTTTGAGCTGATTTATCTGGAACTGGGGTCTCTGGGGAAAGATTCCTATGTTATTAATGATGTATCCCAAGTAATTGTAAGGGTGTTGAAACTGCACCTTTTCAGGTGCTATGACCAGCCCTGCCCCTTTTAGAAGGGATTGGAGGACTTCATAAGATTGAAGAAGCCTTTCTTTCTTGGGCCCTGCCAGTAAGATGTCATCCATATAATGAATGAGGTAGAGCTGTGGGAACTGCTGTCGAAAGGGTCGCAAAACCTCAGCTACAAAATATTGGCACATTGTAGGACTATTAGTCATCCCTTGAGGTAGGACGGTCCATTCATACCATTGGTGAGGTTCCCTAAAGTTTGTGGAAGGCAAGGAGAAAGCAAAATGCTTTCGGTCTCGTGGGTCTAAGGGGATAGAGAAGAAACAATCTTTTAAATCTATAACAATAAGATGCCAATCCTTTGGGATCGCAGTAGGAAAGGGTAGCCCTGGTTGTAAGGGTCCCATGGGTTGCATAGTTTTATTGATAGCCCATAGGTCCTGAAGAAGTCTCCACTTCCCAGACCCCTTTTGTATAACAAAAATAGGGGTATTCCAAGGAGAGGTAGAGGGCACCACATGTCCTAACTTAAGCTGGTCTTGAACTAATAGGGAAGCGGCCTGTAATTTGTCCTTAGTTAGGGGCCACTGTTCTACCCACACAGGGTCATCTGATAACCAAGTAATGGACAGTAGAGGTGGCCGCACTTCAGTGGCCCCTAGGATAAATTTCCCAGTCCTCTCCGGTCTGGTTCCACAGGTGATATTCTGCCCTCAAGTCTCTTTCCTAGTCCCCTTCCAGGGATCCACCCCATGTCTAGCATTGAATCATTAACAAAGTTATTATTTTCTTTTAAAGTCTGGGTAGTAAGAATAGCCCCCATTTGATGAAGCAAGTCCCTCCCCCAAAGATTCGTGGGGAGTCCAGTCACCACATAAGGCTGGAAATGGCCACTATGTCCTTCGCCATCTCTCCATTTTAAAAAGGAAGCACTTCTTTTTGGTCGGGTCTGTCCTATCCCCTGTAATATGGCCGAGGGACTCTGGAGGGGCCAGGCAGGTGGCCATTGTTTTTCAGAAATGACAGAGACATCCGCCCCCGTATCTAGTATTCCCTTGAAAGCCTTGTCCTGTATCTCAATGGTCAGGTTGGGACGCGAATCCAAATGAGCTACCCAAAAGGCCTGGGGAGTTCTAGTGGAGCCAAAGCTGCCATTGCCCCGGGACCCACGGAGGGTGTGCCCAGGAATGGAAGCTAAGGGTAGCAGCAGCAATTGAGCTATACGCTCCCCGGGGGGAAGAATAACAATTCCTTGGGTAGCTTCTACTACTATTTTTATTTCTCCCTGATAATCAGCATCAACAACCCCCGTAAGAATCTTCAAGCCCCACTGAGTTGCGCTACCTCGTCCCAACACTAGTCCCACCGTCCCCTCTGGCAGGGGTCCAAAAACCCCAGTAGGCAGCGTCTGAGGTCCCATTTGGGGAGTTAATACCGCTCGGGAGGTGGAACTGAGGTCCAGTCCTGCGCTTCCTGGTGTTCCCCTGGGGAGTTCCCAGATAGAAAGGGGTTGGTCAGTGGGAGGCAGCGGAGACGCCCACTCCCTGGGGCACTGTTGTGTCCCTGCACTGCCCCGTACACTTTGGCTTCCGGGGCCAGGGCAGGCCCCTGCTCCCGTTTCCCAACGGTATTGGGTTACCCTGGATGTCAAATTTTGACCTGCACTCACTGCTCCAATGATTTCCTTTATGACATCTAGGACAAATTCTAGGCATCCCTCTGCCAGCACCCTCGCTCCTTTCCGGGCAGTTTCTCCTTATATCTCCCTCTTTCCCACACTTAAAACACCCCTTAGAGCGGGTTCCCCTGTTATCAGATTTTTGCATTCCAGTCTTAAGGGAAGCAGCCAAAACCTGACCAGTAATATGAGGCCCATCTATATCTTTGCATGCTTGAATCATGTAATCTATACTTTTGGCCCGGGAGGACTTAATAGCATTTTGGCAGTAAGTGTTAGCGTTTTCATATGCCAGTTGTCTAATAAGTGGCATAGCCTGTTCTAGATTAGGGAATATTTTTCCAGCAGCCTGCATTAGGCGGGCTATAAAGTCCGAATAAGGTTCAGAGGGTCCTTGAGAGATCTTGGAAATTTTTGCTTCAGTCTTAGAAACGGGCAGGGCTTTCCAGGCATGAACTGCAGCTGAGGCTATTTGAGCATAAACACCTGGGTCGTAATTAATTTGTTGGCCTATGGTGGCATACTGCCCAGTTCCTGTTAACATTTCGGCATTTCGCCGTTGATGGCCCGCATTCAGGTTAATCTGAGCCAGCTCTCGGCACCTTTCATGATATTCACTTTTCCACAATAAGAAATCCCCTCCAGATAACACAGCCCTGCAAAGTTGCTGCCAATCATTGGGTATTAGTTGACTGGCTGAGAAAGACTCGAAGAGGGTCAATGTGAAAGGGGCATGAGGTCCATAATTAATGACCGCCTCCTTAAGCTGTTTTATGTCCTTGAAGGCTAGGGGCACATGGGCTCTGGCTGGCTGTCCATCAGCATCGGCGTTTTCAATCATTGGAAAAACCTGAGCTGCTCTAGAACCCCAGTGGACCCCCGCCCATCTAGTAGGGGCGTCCTCATTCCAATCAGGATTATAGGGAGGAGGTGCGGCAATTGAGGGGGCCCTAGGCACCCTCACATTTGCCCTTTTAAGGCGATGTTCTAGTTCCTGTATCTCCCTTTCTAATCCCTCCTCTTCCTCAGAGAGAGAACTGAGGTCCTCAGGATCCTTTTTGGGCTTAGAAATCTGGAGGCGTTTCCTACCCTCCGAGCCCGAGTCCTCAAGGGGACCCTCATCCTTTAAGGATTCTGCCATTTGCTCTTCCTGCACCTGATTAAGGGCCTGTTCACATTCAGCAAGCTGATCCTTGATCTTTACTTTATCTGTTAATAAAGCATCCTTTACCAACCTCCATAAGGAAAAGGTGGCAACTGGGACACTGTCCAAGCCCCGGTCCCTCAATAATTTCTGAAGGTCATGCCTCACCAGATCCCAGTCACTATTATTAAGAAATCCTCCTGTCAGAAACCAAGGACAAGCCTGGGCAATAATTTCAACGAATTCGGTTGCAGTCTTAGTTTTTATTCCTGTTCCTTGTGTATTTAACAGCTCTTTCAGTTCGTTGGCCAGACGAACCTTCGCTGTTGAGTTACCCATGGTACGTACCCTGTCTCTTTAAATTATCTTTAAACCAATCCTCCCCCTTCTTTCTTAGAAGGTGAGCCCCGTCCGCTTACCCCCTGCTTTCCGGATCTCGGTGGGACCTCCAATTGCCGCGTCCGGCCAAGGGAGCCGAGTCCGGCGAGGGACGGCGAGGTTAAAAGACACACAGGACACCAAGGTTCTTCATCCAGGAGTCAATAATCTTTATTGCTAACACACCTTTTTTTATACCCCAAGCAGCAGAAGTGGAAAACTACCCAAAAGCAGGAGGGAGGGGGGAGAAATTTAGTTTCAACATCTATTATTGTCAGGTACCAAAACCTCCCTTAACAATAAGTCCATCAGACCAGAAAAGGTCAAGGCATTCCCGTGGGATACATATGTCTCAGAAGGACAAGCAGGAACAGAAAAACCGCAAGTTCGCCATGGCCTTGTGAGCTGGCCACACTGGCATGCAGAACAAACTAGTGGAGGTAGGGCTCCAGGGGCCAAGGTGGACCTGTTGCCAACA